>NC_092337.1:345363125-345677500 GCF_046630445.1 Rutidosis leptorrhynchoides
CTGAGTGGCCACCGAATTGCCCAATAAAACACACCACCCTTGATTACTCGAGGTTTTACTTTCTATGGAAGAGCCAATGTGCTCGTTCATAGGAGAGTTTCACTACTACATTCTGGCACAATTAGACGTGTGGAAAAACTTTTTTGGACGTGTTGAACAACACGTCTACATGTGACGGCTTCAATTGAGTGGTGACATATAGTGCGGTCCCTTGAACACTTCTAAATAGTAGTATTTAGACGTGTTTCTCATTTTTTTTATCAATTAGACGTGTTATCGGAACACGTCTAATTGATTCATTTAACACGTCTAAATGATTAGCTTAACACGCCTAATTGATAATTAGACGCGTTCCCGGTATCAATTGGACATGTTATCAATTAGACGTGTTATCAATTAGGCGTGTTCCTTAACCCTTCCTTAACCCTGGTTAAATTCTCAAATATTATAAATAATACCCTCCAAATACAGCCAAATACCAGATATTTTCCCAGCGCCAAATATATTAAAATCTCAAATATTTCAAATAATACCCACCAAATATCAAATGCACCAAATATACCAAATTAAATCTACTACAAAACCAAACTATATATATAAATATCTTTAAAGTATTTACAAAACAAATCATATAAATGTAATTTACAATTGAGGAACTCTAAACTATAAAATGTAGCTATACATGGTTCTTTTTAGATGGTTCTTTGAGCACATCCAACATGCAATCTCTCTGCCATCAGTCCCCTCTAGCGGGTGAAAAAAGTGTCTAAGTATGTAGTTATTCCTCCATGTGTGATACTTGTTCTGAAGCTGTAACTATATATGCACGTTAAGTATTAGTTTAATTTTGACTAAATGGTATTTATTAATTTATTATTGCAATAAATTTGATTTTTAAGATGTGCCATGTGTGTTACCTGAGACTGCAATTCTCTATGTCGACATGGTCTACGCAATACCACTTAGCTCCATGTCATCCCTTTAATCCTACATATGTTCATAAAAATGCTAATAATATTATCCAAACATACGCATATTCTTAAATTACGGGTTAACATGAAAGTAACTTGCACAAATGGAAAACTAAAAATTTCAATAAATCAATACTTCAAACTATATTGTGTATCAAAACATGAACAAAATCTTTAACAAGCATATATACTTATGTTAACTTTTATGTGCAGAAGTATTTTGTGTTGAATCATTGATTAGTGTCAACCCAACTTGACCCACACAAGGATACCAGTTTTGACCCATTACCCAACTAGCTCATTTTGCTACCTTTATTATTTACGTACCTGAGTGACCACTTTAAATGATGGATCTGATCTTCAATCAGATCTCGCTCGCTCCTCAGCAGCTGAAGTTCCTGCACATATAGACATGGTTGTATAATTCCACAGCAAAGCCAAGTATAATCTAAATCTTAATAGGCATAATATCTAACATTCATCATTATTGTTCATTTAATCTATACTACTAATATATACTATATCATATTGTTCATCTACATTCTACATATATTCTAGTAAAACGCTTTTAACCAAACATTACCTTTCGATTGTTGCGATGCGATATGAGAACGTTGACCTCTTTTTCAATTTCATGTAATTGTATCACGATGCATGATCAAGATTAAGAAAAAAAATAATGTCATCTTAATACAAAGAGATATATAGCATACAGATTATAAGCAGCAATAACCATATCAATATATTGCTTAATAATACGTACATTTAACAAATTTTTCAAAAGGTTAAAATAATCAACCAATAAACTCAAATTTAGAAAATACCTGTGAACTGGAGCCTACAGTAAGTAATTTATTCCTATGTCCACCATGTTCCTTACATTACGGATAACAATGGTTGCAACTCTAGCATGAAGACCAGTTGTCGGTTCATCCAAAAAGATAAACATCAAACAAAACATGTATAACATAAATCATACCATTTTATTCTTTTTGGCTTAGACATTTCATCAAACACCTTCCTTGCACCACACAATCACCACTTGAACCTAATATTTTACACCTATGTATGTTCCAAATAGGAAACAAACATACTAACAACATATCAACATCTAAATAAAAAAATCAGTGACCTGAAACGAATCAATTTCAGTCTTTAAAGCAATGGATAAACAAACAAAATTCTAATCAAGCAATTAATAGGAAAATAGCACTTACAAAGTCACAAATCACAAAAGAAAGATACAACCGCTTCAAATAAATTAAAATAGCAAGAAGACGCGGAGTAAATTAACTGCAAAAAAAATAATAATGCATACGAATGGGATTACCCTTTATTCTATTAAAAAAAATTCTTAAAAAAAAAATTCAAAAGACTATAATTACATAACTGAAATAGAGGGTTGAGAATACCATTTCAATTTAGATTTTAGATACTGTAATTAAACTCGATGGAATAAACGTACCGATTGTGATGATTTACCCTAAAAAGCGGTTGGAGAAGACGACGGCAAAGAGCAAAAGCGATTTTACTCAGGTGAAATAGAATAGAGGTAGATGTACTTAGGGTTTGTGAGGGTGAAACTGGCGTGCCCTGAATGAAACGAAAGAAAGAAAGGACGATGTTATATATGTGACAAAATAGATAAAGTAACAGTAACTATGGCCAATTCTTAATAAATATATATAGATAAATAAATTAAATTATACGTGTTGACACGTCCAAATAATAACATATCTAGACTTGTTTCGCTTTTTGATCAATTAGACGTGTCAACACGTCTAAATAGTAATGTATCTAGACGTGTTCCTCATTTTTGGTCAATTAGACGTGTCAACACGTCTAAATAGTAATGTATTTAGATGTGTTCCCCCTTTTTTGGTCAATTAGATGTGTCAACACGTCTAAATGGTAACGTATTTAGACGCGTTCCTCATTTTTTTCGTGTCAACACGTCTAAATAATGACGTATTTAGACGTGTTCCGCCCATTTTTTCTAATTAGACGTGTCCATTTACTTTTATAGACGTGTTAATTTATTAACACGTCTATATATGGGGGGTCTAAATAAGGATAAATGTAGTAGTGTTTCCTCGCTTACCCAAAATACACACACACACACACACACACACACACACACACACACACACACACATATATATATATATATATATATATATATATATATATATATATATATATATATATATATATATATATATATATATATATATATATACACACACACACTAGTATAATGGCCCGTGAAACCACGAGTTTGTTTAAACGAAACAGATTAATGATATGCATGTTTAAGGTATTAAGTGAATGTAAATGCTAAAGTCATTTAGTTTAATGACCCGTGGAACCACAGATTCTGACTACGAAACTTTTCTTTATTTTTACAAACACATTGATGTACTTAACTTGGTCGGAATAAATGAACTACATTTATTCTTTCACCACCATCTTCCAATTTTCATCAAAATTACTATTTTCCTTATCATAAAAACGTACATTATAACCTTTTATTGAGACGTGTATTTCGCATACATATGTAACGTAATTAATCCCGTAAAGAGAACCCATATTTGAATTTGAATAATAATAATAATAATAATAATAATAATAATAATAATAATAATAATAATAATAATAATAATAATAATAATAATAATAATAATAATAATAATAATAATAATAATTAGATTTATGACTATAATTATAATTATATTTACGATAATAAAGTTTGCTCAAAAATTGCGTATTCATATTTTTAATAATAATTATTAGTAATATCAAATGCCTCATGAAATTTTATTAAAAATTAAAATACAATTATTATATGAAAGTTGTACAATATGCTTCAAAGTTTGTAAATGTTTTCATAGGGTGTTTTGTAAAAGATTGTACAATTTGTTTTAAAATTTGTATATATGGTAATGAGAATGTTTTATCATAAGGTTGTACATAATGCTTCAAATATTGTACATATGGTCATGGGGTGTTTTACCAAAAGGTTGTGCATAATGCTTCAAATATTGTACATATTGTCATTAGAGTGTTTTATCATAAGGTTGTACTTAGTATTTCATATATTATATTCAATTAAAATGTTAATATTTTTATTAAATACAATTAATTATTTTAATGACATTATCATGAGTGACTTAGAATTTTTCTCTTTATTTTTGAATTTCTTTCAAGCTTGAATAATACTTATTTAGGACATCTTCATTATAGAGATTTATTAGATACTATATATATATATATATATATATATATATATATATATATATATATATATATATATATATATATATATATATATATATATATATATATATATATAGAACAGACATATAGTGTAACTCTCATATATGCAACTTGAAAAAGTAACCTAATGATAAGTGCATAATTTTTAAAAAAATCAAACCACTCATATTATATATATATATATATATATATATATATATATATATATATATATATATATATATATATATATATATATATATATATATATATATATTGGTAGGATTAAGAGGGAAGTAACTAATCGAGGGGAAGCAAAAACTTTTTTTTTCGTTTTTTGAAAAACTTTGTTCACGAACATTATAGATGAGATGAAAATATGAACATTTAGTAGAGACACTTTGTGATAAATATTTTTATTTTGGCGGGAAAACGCTCGAAGAAGTAATATATAACAATTATCGTGTTTTTCGAGCGTATATTGAGGTTTTAGCTATTCGGGTTTAGATATTAGGGTTTATAGGGTTTAGATATTAGGGTTTATAAATTTAGGGTTTAGGGTTTAGATTTAGGGTTTAGATTTAGGATTTAAATTGAGTTTTTAACACGAACGGTTTAGAGTTTAGGGTTTAGGGTTTAGGGTTTAGGATTTAGGGTTTAGGGTTTGGTGTTTTGGGTTTATGGAATAAACCCAAAACACCAAACCCTAAACCCTAAACTCTAAACCCTAAACCCTAAACTCTAAATCGGGCTAAATTTTACTTCACAAAACATGAAAAAAACGTTCATATTCTTCACGAACAATATTATCTTGAATGTTATTTTTGTCGATCGTTTTCCCACCTAAATAATAACATTCATCACGAAGTGTCTCTTCTAAATGTTCATATTTTCGTGTGATCTTCATGCCGGAAAAAAATTCAAAAAAAAAACGATTTTTTTTTTGCTTCCCCCCGCTTCCCCCCGATTGGTTACTTCCTCATTGATCCTGCCCCTATATATATATATATATATATATATATATATATATATATATATATATATATATATATATATATATATATATATATATATATAGGGAAGGGATCCAGAACAAACTAAAGGTAGGAGAGAACCCATAGAACTCACAGATTAAGCTCAATCTGGACACAAATTGAGCTCAATCTGGACACAAATTGAGCTCAATCTGGACATAGATTGAGCTCAATCTGCACACAGATTGGCTCAATCTGGACACAGATTGAGTCAATCTGCACCACATATTGAGTTTATTCTGTAAGTTCTCAGAGTTCTCTCCTACCAGGCTACCATTGGTTCTCTCTGGATCCTCACCATATATATATATATATATATATATATATATATATATATATATATATATATATATATATATATATATATATATATATATATGAAAAATATTCATTTGCATCCTTAATTTTTCTTGAAAACCAGGAGATAAATCTCAGCCCTTTGATCATTATAATCAATGGCTAGGATTAAAATCGCGAGACAATCACATATGATTGTAATATCTCAAACAAAATTAAGGATTTAAATGAATATATATATATATATATATATATATATATATATATATATATATATATATATATATATATATATATATATATATATATATAGGGAAGAAAAACAGTATGTGACTCATAATGCAACTTGAAAAAATAACCTAATTGATGTGCAAAAAGTGTATGTGTGCTTAGTTTGCTTTTCAACTTTTAAATATATAAAACCTTTTTTATTAATTCACTTTAACACCCTAACGAGCAACAAAATCCGGTCAAGTGTAGTATTTTAGATTATCGTCCCAAGAGAGCGTAGAAGCAGATAAAAGATGTTATCTATTTATCTTTAGTCTAATCCTTAGGAAAGAATAAGAAGTGATTTATTAACTATTTTAATTAAGTAAATTAACGAAACGAACAAATAGGAAAGATAGAAAACAACTATTAAAAGAGAAGGTGATTACAAGGACTAGCAATGTTTGAAGGAATCTATTATATGGTTTCATACTTACATTGATAGATAACACATAGAAATCATAGACCAATCACTATTTGTAAAAGACTAAGCTACACATCACGTAAAACATGGAAAGTAGGACCTAAAGCATATGTTAACTATGTGGATGTTCAAAGTTAACTTCTTAATTCATAATACTTGAATAATCACATGATACATATCATCTTAATCTTATGATGGGGACTAAGGCAACATGCAAGTAGGCTGACAAATAGATAAGCTAATAAACTTAATCAGATCATTTCCAGTTAGTAGCTTACAGGCAATCTTAATTAAGTTCTCATGAAATTGACAATCAAACACATATAAACGAAGGTTCTTCGACTAGGCCTAACAATTGCAAGTTTACTATGAAAATATAATTTATTATGTTTCTAATCTAATTCTACCAATAATCTTAACATAAGTTTCGTGCAATCCAAATACCTTGTTCGGTGTGATTAACCTAGAAGATTAGATGAATCGAGTAAAATCTTACTTAGAATTAAGTACTAGTTAGTCCTAACTCTTATTACTTAATCATTAAGCATGCAAACATAAATCTTGATGATAACTCCTAAATTATACAGTTTTTTGATAACATTTGGAGGAGTTATCTTAGTATTTTTGAGTTATTTTGATGCCAAAACACACTAAAATGGGTAAAAATGGGAAAAAGGTATTTCTAATGATTATGTCCAAGCTATGTATTAAACAGGATCAAAAATGAAGAAAATTGCAAATCGACTGTATGAAGCCGCCGGCATGGTTCTAAGGAATCCGCCGGCTTTGAGGTTGAAAAGTACCAGGATGTTCCAGAATCGATAGAAATTGAAAGAACTTGTTGATCAAGAAAAAGGCAAAGGAAGCTGCCGGCTTCCCAATGAAGTCACCGGCCTGGTTGACACGTTTTCTCAACTTATTGATCAAGTTCAAGTAAAAATGGAAACAAAATCAAGATAAAATCAGAAAGATCTGGCGAATCAAGTGAAGCCGCCGGCATGGCAATGAAGCCATCGGCTTGGCCACCGCCCAAGAATCCTATAAATTGAAGCCCCTGGTCTCAGTTTTCATATGTTAAAAAGTTTAGAAGTAGATAGGTTGTTTTTTAGGGGTTTTCTCTAAACCCTTAGGTTAGATTTACTCTTTTGTAATCAAGATTCAAGATTTTATTCAAGTTTTTTTACATCTACCTTCTTTTCAAGGTATGATTCTATCTTTAATTTATTGTTTTGTCTATTTTATTTTCTGTATTCGTTTCTGTTCGTCTTTTACTATGAACCCACGTTCATGGTGATTACGTGGATGAAATCTAGACTTCATCTGGGATTCAGATGAAGCCGCAGGCTTCACACCCAAGCCGCCGGCTTGGTGTGAAGGAAGCTGCCGGCTTCGTGCTTCATTCTGTGCAGTTTCTGGTTCTTTTCCAGGTCTGTATTGTTGAGTTTCTGTAATGATATTTAAACTATTTCGAATCTGTTTTGCTTGATTACATTTGTTTGCCATGCTTAATGAAATGCCCCATTCATATACATTATAAACGATTCACAATAGTTGATTACATCGCGAGGTACTTGACCTGTATATGATACATTTTACAAACATTGCATTGGTTTTTAAAAGACAAACTTTCATTACACCGAAATTTGATTGCATGCATACCATTTTATAATATATCCAACTATAATTGACTTAATAATAATCTTGATGAACTCAACGACTCGAATGCAACGTCTTTTGAAATATGTCATGAATGACTCCAAGTAATATCTCTAAAATGAGCAAATGCACATCGGAAGATTTCTTTCATACATGAGAATAAACATGATTTAAAGTGTCAACCAAAAGGTTGGTGAGTTCATTAGTTTATCATAATCGATCATTTTCATCATTTTAATAAACCACAAGATTTTCATTTCCTTTTCTCATAAATATACGTCCCATACATAGAGACAAAAATCATTCATATGGATTGAACACCTGATAATCGACCTTAACAAGATGCATATAGAATATCCCCATCATTCCGGGACAACTTCGGACATGATAAATTCGCCATCATTCCGGGACAACTTCGGACATGATAAATTCGCCATCATTCCGGGACAACTTCGGACATGATAAATTCGCCATCATTCCGAGACAACTTCGGACATGATAAAAAGGGCATATTCGACTTCGATAATTCAACCATAGAATGTAGTTTCGATTACTTGTGTCTATTTCGTAAAACAGTTATAAAAGTAGCGCATGTATTCTCAGTCCCAAAAATATATATTGCAAAAACATTTAAAAAGGGAGCAAATGAAACTCACAATACAATATTTTGTAGTAAAAATATCCGTACGACGATACTAAACAATGCAGGGTTACCCTCGAATTCACGAACCTTTCAACGAAAAAGGCTAAAAAAAGGCTCCATCAGGGACTCGAACCCGAGACCTCAAGCTAACCCCACAACCCCCATAACCATTACGATGTCCACACTTTTCTGATTAATAACCATATTTAATTTTATATAAACCCGTTCTATTAAGTTTCCATTGCCTTCTTCTTCTTCATGAGTCAGACGACCGGAGTAATCATAACAACAAATTATTAGTTTGAATTAAAAGGTGTAAACGAAACAGAAATGATAATAGATTTATTGAGTTACTTAAAACAGAAAAAATAAAATAAAATAAAAGAGCAGTAGCAGCTCAATGAACACCGTGAAGAACTCCAACATCAATTTTAAATTTTAGGACGCTTTGGATCATGATTCCTAAATGAAATAGTTTTCAAATTCTTCATAGAAACTTTAGCAGTCGTCAATTGAACCAGAAACGTTAAAACTAAATCGAATTTTACAATAAACAAAATAGTTGACTTTTGAAACTTAAACTTTGACTCTAAAATTCGATCTTGTTTTGAAAAATTAGAAGCTAAGATTTTACAGAAAGTTACCTTGGAGAATTCCTAACAAAACTGCATTATTACTTTTTGTAATGGGATTCGAATTTGAAGTTTTGATGAAATGATACAAGGACAGAGAAAAAAACGAGCTGTATATATTATGTTCTTGTTTTAATTCAACAAATTGAGATTGTTATAATTGATAAATTATAATGATAGTGAAAAGATTTGAAATGGTTGAATTACAATTTGAATTTGTCGATTATATAAGGTCTGTATGTATTGATTTCTCAATCAGACAATTCGAAGCAGAAACATTTATGTATAATACAAATAAGTCGATTTCACTTTTCTCTGATTGGTACTGATGATAATGATATGAAACGGTTTGGAGACAAGGAGTATCAATTTAATACAGTCGATGATGGAGATGGAAAACAGGATCCAGATATATAATTATCTGATTTTACATATAATTTGTATTAATAAATAAATAAGTATATTAATAATAATATTAGTACTAATAATAATAATAATTATATAAACAATAATAATAATTAATAATAATAATATCAACTATGATAATAATAATAATCAATATTTAAAAATGATATTTTTAATGATATTAATAATAAATTTTATTATTTTTATGATAATAATAATGATAATAATATATAATAATAATAATAATTCTTAATAACAATATTTGATAATATTACTTAGTAATAATAATGTTTCAATTTTCTTATCTATATATTATGTAATATTAATAATACAATTAATAAAAAAATGAGGTTGATAATAATAATATTGATATAACACTATATTTATACTTGTAATTTAATATATTAATATTACATATGTCCTTGTTAATATATATACATATAATAACATATTTGGAACATTTAATATTATACCTTACAATATTATAATAATTATTTATAGAAATTAAATGTATAGGTTCATAATATATATATATATATATATATATATATATATATATATATATATATATATATATATATATATATATATATATATATAATAGTAACTTATTTATTCTATTTATTATTTTCACATTTTTTAATTCCAACTGATTTAGTGTACTTTATTTATTCAAAATATTACATATACACTTATATTTATATTTATATCTATATATGTATTTACATAGTTATTTACACACAGTTGTTCGTGAATCGTCAGGAATAGTCAAAGGTCAAAATGTTTTCTTGAAATAGTTCAAAAATTTTGAGATTCAGTTTAACAGACTTTGCTTATCGTTTCGAAATCATATAAAGATTAAGTTTTAAATTTGGTCGGAAATTTTCGAGTCGTTACAGTACCTACCCGTTAAAGAAATTTTGTCCCGAAATTTGAGTGGGATCATCATGGCTAACAATAAAAATGGTTTCCTGATGAATATGAGCTGATAAATAGAGTTTTATTACTGTTGAGTAATATGGATAAGATAATTCGACTACTCGAAGAGTATGAGTGAAGCTATCACAAAAGAACGAAATGAGTAAATGAAAGTTTGTCTTAACCGGTGACGTAGTCACGGTTGATTTCCGGAATTTAAGGGATTTTAGAGGAAATTTTTGTAATAAGATGTGATTCTTCGGTAATTAAGGAAATTAGAATCCTTTTTGGTTAAATGCGATGATCTGTCTCGATTGCTCTGTATGATATTTCACTATAATTCCACCTTCTTCATTTCCTTTATATTTTGGAATTCCATACTTTTGTTTTCTTTTCCCGACTTTAAGTCAAGCAAATAATGATCCAGAATTCGTAGGTATGAAGTTCGAATGAACATGACTAGTGTTCTAAGAAGGAAATTGTAATAGTAAGATCTTGATTGGTTAAATTACCAGAATTCAAGAGAAAAAAGATAGAATTATCATGAAGATATGTTCTCGATATGTTTGGAGATTCAGTAGAATGTACGAGTCGTGTAACATGGCACATGATGACGTTATGATATGTGAATCATCGCGTTCCATTAGAAACTCAGCATGACTTACTGTAATATAATCACGTTGATCAAGTATCATTATATTATACTAACTCATGCTTCAGTTCCCAACATTAATTCAAAGACATCCATATTTTAAATTCGAATTTTTCAGAATTTAGAAACAGAAATAGTTTCCTTTCTGATGTAACACTGAAATCGCGAAGAGATAAATGATTTCAGATAAGAATAGTTATGAAAATATCTTCAAAAATATCGAGGATATTTATAATGAAAGATACCATGATATCTTAGAATTTTAGAATCAAATTGTGATGATGAAATTCATTCACGATGATTTAGAGCGATTAAGGAGCAAGGTATTCGCTAAAGATTTCATCAAAAATAGAATCATCAGGATTCTTTATGTACAAGTTTAGTCCTTGTGATTTGTTCAGAGTCTCCTTCATGATTTGCTCAATTCATTTTTCAGTATCAAAATCTTTGAGCTTTTTCAACACTCCATTCTTTATCATCAAATTTTTGACTGTTAAGGCAGTCTTCAGTTATCACTGCTTCATCAGCTTTTTCAAAACTCAGAAAACTGATTCATAGGCTAAAGCGCTTTTCAGAAATTCAGAATTGAAGTTCGTAAATCCAGGAGATAGAAGTTATATATATATATATATATATATATATATATATATATATATATATATATATATATATATATATATATATATATATATATATATATATATATATATAAAATTGTTGTCGTAGAATCGCTGAGAAATTCGAGATTATCGATTGATGCCTCCCGGTATTTGGTATGGTAATTATCGTTACAAGATGCCGATGAGTTCATGATAAGACTTTAATAGATAAATATAGTGATTTGTCAGAGGAATTTAAGCCAAGGAGCAACGAGGTTGCTGGTACGTCTGCTGGTATTATGGTGGAATATAAAAGGTTCCCCGGTAACAATGAAAGAGCACACATATATATCAAGATTATAATAAGATTGTTTCGAACAAAATGTCGAAGTTGACTTGCTGGAGCTGTGACAAAACTGGCTATCTCGAACAGGAGTCGCAAAGTTATTTTCGGTAATAATAACGCTAAAGGAATTAGCACAACTACAGGTTAAACGTTTACTCAGGTTCTGAGTGTTTCAGGTGCATAACTATATGCATCAATCTTTTCTTCCGTAGATGAAGTGCGGTTTGTTCATCCTCTCGATTGAGGTGTTTTCAAGAATCATGAAAGGTTTGAACGCATGTTGTAATCATTAAGATACAAATGAGGTTTAAGATGAAATCAAGTAGCAAACTTGAAGAAATGTTTAGTTTCATATGTTATAATCAATATTTTAATTCATTTTAATTGTTCAATGTTATTAGTCCACAGTTAGTAGTTCAACAATTCATATATAGTTTAATATATAATATTCGAATTAATTAATACGTGTCATGACCCGTTATATACATGTCTCAGACTCGATCACAACTCAAGGTATATATATTATTTGAGAATCAACCTCAACCCTGTATAGCTAACTCGAACATTACCGCATATAGAGTGTCTATGGTTATTCCAAATAATATATATAGATGACGTCAATATGATATGTCAAAACATTGTATACGTGTCCCGATATTTAAAGTGCGTAAAATAAATAACAGAAATTAAATGACAATAAATAAAATTGCGAGAATGAAAATTGCGATATATAAATTGCGATAATTAAATTGGGATAATTAAAATGTAATAGGGAATTTGGAACAGTTAGCTAGGAATAGTTAACGTGGATTCTTAACAGAATTTCTCATCGTTAATTTGTTTGTTTCTAACAAATTTTATTTATCCAATGTTTTCTTCATTATGCCACTTGTTGGATTCTGATAGGTCAAAATCCAAATATGAAATTGAATGAAAATGGTTAATCTACGGTGAACGGATACGTATATCTGTAGATGTTAGTAGGATAGTAAATGACTGTTGAATCAGATTCGAAGAATGTACAGTGTAACTTATTAATGTGAAATTTAAATATTCCTCGGGTATTACCTACCCGTTAAAATATTTTCACCATTAACAGTTTGTACAGGAGAATTTTCAATTACAATCTTTATGAAAACATATATACATATATATTTTCTTCAGATGTAATCATGGATTTAATGAGTTAATATTGATAGGTCAGATCATGTTGAGATTGAGAGAAATGATAAGATAGAATGAGATTCGGTAAGTGTGAAGGAGATTCGGTATTAGAGAGAATTAACAAGATTTACATTCTAGAACTCAGTTACAATGCAATGGCTATCTAATTAGGACTACTTAGGTTCCTTATATAGCCCTCTTCTAAGGAACCATCAATTAACCTTATTTCACATTAACACTATACAACTTTGGGGTCCTAACAATCTCCCCCTTAGTGTTAAATGTGAACTTTACAATATAATCCTATTAAAACATCTAAAGGAACTTTGTTCCTCTGAAGTGAACTTTGGATTTGAATCCCTTGAGATTCTCATATCTTCGTATGTTCACTCTTGTCTTCAGACGACTTTTCAATCTTGTGAGAATGTATTTAACAATCTCATTATCTTCAATTGAATAGCAGTTATTGATCAGTCTCCATCTCAAATATTTGAAAGCATACATCAACGTTCCGTCTGAGTATCTTCTGAAATCTGAGACTCTGATGAAGATCTTTGTATAGTGAGAATTGACAAACACAAACCCATAAGGACTATCACTTACTTCAAGTAAGGACATATATCTTAGCTCTTCAATTACTTGATTTGGCGGTTTGATTCCTAGCTTTTTGTGTCCAAATTCTAACCCCATCTGAAAATCGTGAAATCCATCTCATCAAGTCTAGAATAAATCTATAGACTGCCTTCATCACGGTAGCATGATAAATTGTTGCAGATTCATTCAAGTTAATCAAGTAGTTGTAAATGAAAATAATGTCGTCCATCTTCAATCTATCAAAATCTGCCTCAGAGAATTGATAATCTTCATCATCCATTCTTGTTACCTGAAACAATGGCATCTTCACTCCATACTTGTTAATCATCAAAATCTTATTTATGCTTTTGATCTCTGAATTTCGCTGAACTTGAAGTTTCTCTTCATTCTTCAATTTATATTTGTCACAAACACTCAGATAAGCTTTGAGATATTCTGGTTTCTTATGATATTTCCATGCACCCAGAACACTCATTGATGCAGAAAGGATGAGATCAGAATCACCATAGATTCTATACGCTTGTTGTTCAATGAATGGTGAACGAAGAATCATCTTCTCTTCTTTCTCACTTAATTGGAAATCAGCATCACGCTCAAGAACAATCTCTGCAATTTGAAATGGAACATTCAGATCAGGAGGAGTCGTAGTATCTTCCTTGCCATTAGAGAAAATATCCTTCTCAAAGTGTATCTCAAATTCATCAGTTGGAGATGACAAGTTAACAAATTGATGATTATTGAATTCATTGGCGACACTCGACGACCCCTTCAAAACATCTGATTGTCCTCTTGAGCTGACTTATTCTCTACTTGATTAGCTAAATCCATAATTATAAGCATCCCTGAGTCACCCTCTCTCTGACCTTCCGATTCATCTAGAAAACTCTCACACTGAATTTCCTCAATTTCATCGCTTTCAGAATCAGATATATCAACAACATCTTGATCCTTATGTCGACTAGATGTACCAGCTTCATACATTGATCTTTGAAAACCACTGGACCGATAACCACCTTGTCTATTCTCCCCCTTATGAAGATTGTCGGGATCGAAATCATCATGATCAGGCATGTGAATTGGTCTAGGTGACTTGCATGGAGATAAAGGATATACTATCCTTGCTTGCTCAAGATAAATTATCATAGTCTAGAGAATTTCATCAAGATCAGTTCGTTTAGCAAACTCAGCAACATATAGTTCCTCTACCTCATTGTCAGAGAGATATCTTAATCCATATCTATTAGAAATCCGAGAAGGTGACCCAGTTGGTGAAACAACAGTGTAACCACGAACAACATCAGCATTAGGAGCAACTATTGAAGGCGATGTCGGTGGAAGTGTTTGATTTACCGTGAGGGCAGGTAAGGATATATGTGCGGTATTATACTTATATGTATGGCTGTACATACTACTGGTCAGATTTGTGATATCCCCTTCTGATGGAGGTTGGGCAATAACCGGAGTTGTCGCCGGCGAAGTTTCTTTCGAAGCATCCGCCTCCATGACTTTAGTCTCATGGGACTCTGAAAAAGTAGTAGAACTACCTGTCAGTTTTGATCTCGCAGAGATATTGCTATCTCCGACTCCTGAAATCATTGATATACCATGAGGTGGTACATCTCTTTCATTTAACGACTCTTCCTCCAGACCCTGAGTTTCAGAATCCGAAAGAGAATTGGTTTGAACTAATAGATTACTTTCATGAACCAAGGGATCAGTCTGCTAGAAGTCTAATAAATATCCCGAAGGATTGTCATGTTGACTCGTTTCCATGGGACGTGGCAGATCTCCCTCATCAAGATAAGCCGGACCTCGAGACCCTGCTGTACGTTGAGGCACAGGAGGATTTCTAGCCGATACGCAGGGTGCCTTTTCAAGACATTTCGGCTCCCCTTCGGCCGTTCTGGACTTCAATGATTGAGTTTCCTCAATCGATTGAGTCAACGCAGACTTTACTGCAGAGGAATACTTTACTTCCTTAGATGCCGAAGCATCTTTCTGTATAAGATTTATTGTTAAGTCCTGTTTAGATTGGATGTGCTTAGTGGTCTTTTTACCATCCTTGCGTTTAGCTCTCTTGCCTACCGAAGCTTGCGCTTCATTTAGCGTAGGGCTTACTGTTATTATTGGATGTGATACGAAGATGGGTGAGGGTGACCTAATTGGCTCTAGGTCTTGATCCGTATCACCAACGGTTGGAGTAACTGTTTGGTGGACGATGGGTGTCGAAGTCCTAGATCTAGTTACTCGTTGGGTTGGCGGAGTTTGAATCATCTCATCAGGTATAAATCGAGTTCTCTTGGGAGAATGTTCAGGAGATGACTCAGTTGCTGAAGAATCAGTGTCACTGCTCACTTCGGGTGTTGTTGAAAGGGTTGGTTCAATCCTAGGTGAAATAGGCTCCCTGATCCTCACGGGTTAAGCTTGGTGTGCTGCCCTAGAACGTTTGAGGTTCACCCTAAGTGGAGGATTAGCTGGCCCGGGTGGTTGTACTACAGGTTCCTCTACAACCTCTAGGGCTGGAACTGCAGCAGGTTCAACTTGTTCTTGTTGTTCCGGGTTCGGAAGAGGGATACCTACAGCCTCAAAATAAGAGCGTATTCGAGCGTCTTGAGGTACAGCTAGCCCTACAAGCCAATTTGGAATCGGCGCAGTGAATTGATTGTCAGAAATCACCGGGGTATTCATCTTCAGCTCCCCAAATCTTTTCATCTGTAATCCATGTGTACCTGGTACAAAAATATTTGCATTTCTGCAAGCAGTGATAGCATCATGGATAAAGATATAGAAAAACCTTTCACAAGAGATGTATGAACCCCTTGGCTTATCAACTTGTGCCTGAACCAGTTCCCATAGAAGTTCATCATAGTCAGGAGCCTCTACTCTTATGAAAGAGTAGAACAACTTCAACATTGGCACGGTCAGGCTGTCGGATCTACTCCTTGTGATCAGCAAGCATCAGTTGATGATTGAGAAGATCACATACCACCTTGAGTGCATATATTTCTTCTAGAACTTAGCCGGTGGAACATTGGTAGCTCCAACATAACCAAGATCGAAAACTGCATTCATCATTTGCTGAGTAGCAGGGAAAGCAGGAGCATTCTGTACAAGAGGAAGTCTGAAGATCCTCCTGAAATCAGCCTTAGTGATACTCCTCATCCCTTGAACTCCCCTTAGTTAAAATTCAAATCGAGCTTGAGTTCCCTCTGGATTTTCAGTAGTAGGTTTTGTAGCTTCCACAAACCTAATGGTTCTATTGAGTAGCTCCAGATCTGTCACATGTACACTGACAGTTGAGCTTAGAGCAGGCCATAGTGTATGCCTCTCTAGTATTGCAGTCCAGTAATTGCAAGGAATGTTGGTTTCAGAGTTGATGAAGTGATTGTTCGCCATTTAGCTGTATAAATAAGAAATAGAAGACCGCAAGATATTTAACATAAAGCACATATCTCTATTCTTATTTGCCTTTGAAATCCTTTGTATTTTTCAAATTTTATAATTTTTATGATTTTTCTAAGTTAAAAACATCATTTATACCAAAAATGAACAAGTAATTGACAAACATGACATTCATATGATATTCATTACAGTATAAAGTCATCATGCAAAGTCAATTATATAACATAAAGAATCAAAACAACACTTAGTCAATTTTAAGCACAAATCAAGCAGATTCGATAGTCATGAAAACTTGAGATTCTGTAACCAAATAAGCTTGAGTTTTCATAACAAAGACTTAAATAAAGCATGCAAGATTTATCAAGTTGAAAATCTCAAATTTTGAAAGTACCAAATAGCAGACTCGGTATAATGCCAAGAACAGATTCGGTATCTTCAAAAATAACATATTATCACCTAAACATGCATATTCAGTCTTATATCATGCAAAAACATAGTCACGATCAATTAACAACTCAAACAAATCAGAAAAACATGTTAATGACTTGAACAGACTCGGTACTGTAGCAAGAACACACTCGGTATGTACATAATCTATCAAATACTCAATTAAACATGTAATCAGACTCGGTCAATTGATAGATCAACTAATTTAACATGGATTTGACAAGATTTCATGTTAATCAACCAAATCAGATGAGTTTAATCAAAGAATTATGAAATATGACTCAGATTAAGGTATAAGTAACACTTTTCAAAATTAAGTGTCACAATCATGTTATTTGCTTGATTTTCTGGTTTATAAATGTTCAATTATCTCAGATCTACAACATGTGATACATAAATTCAATTAAACAAGAATATCTAAAAATTTGAAGATACAGAGAGACGGATTCGGTAAATTAGGCAGACTCGGTAGTTTAGATTGGATTCGGTATACAATTAGGTAAGTAAAAGAAAGTTTGACTTTGACCATGCTTTTTATAGATACCGAATGTTTTGAAGACATGAGCTTTACCGAATGGGCCTTAAGTACCGAATGCAGTCCATTTTTATATTTAGACACATTGCACTTCAAACTTTGACAAATCTTTATCAAAAATCAATGATGAAAAACATTTCTGAGACAATTGTTGAAAAATTTTGAACTTACCGAATCTGCACTGTTGGTTGTCAGATTCGGTATAATGCAAAAATTAGCATTTATTCATTTAAATTCAAATCTTTTTGGATTTTATCTTTTCCAATTTTTATGAATTTTATCAAAACAAGATTTGTACTTAGAAAATTTTGAATTATGTATAAAGTACAAATCTTCAGTGATACCAATTGTTAAAACGGGTTGCATACTGAGATGTATACAAGCCTTAGTGAATTATTTCAGATAAAAACAAGGAATTTATAAAATTCACTATTGAAAAACAGTTTTCTTTTCATTTTCTCCCTTTTTATCCCCCTCAAAATGTGATATACAAAAAAGTAAATCACCAATTTGATATATACCCAAGAAAATGAGTTAACTCCCCCTTGAAATATGATATCAATGAGTTACCTCCTCCTTTCATAACCATTGAAATTTAATCCCAGGAAATTAAAAGAATTCTAAAAGTAAGGCTCCCCCTTGAAAGATGTTATCTAAAGCAAAAGAAGTAGTTGCTCCCCCTAGAATGTATCTACTCCCCCTAAACACAAGATCCTAAGTATAAGTCCCAACAGATCTAAGGAATGTCAAGCACTATACTCTACCATGTCAATTTCTTTGATCAAGAACTTTAGCCTAAGTTCATCTAAGGGTTTAGTGAACATGTCAGCTAATTGAACTTTGGTAAGCACAAAGTATAACTCTACATCCCCTTTTTCTACATGGTCCTTAAGGAAATGATTACGAATATCAATGTGTTTAGTCTTAGAATGCTGGACCGGGTTGCTCGTAATTGCAATAGCACTTTGTGAATCACAGTAAATAGGGGTCTTAGAAATCTTAAAGCCATAGTCCAAAAGTTGAGTTTGCATCCATAAAACTTGTGAACAACAGTGAGCTGCAGCAATGTACTCGGATTCAGCTGTTGATAAAGACACACAGTTCAACTTTTTGGATGACCAACCAACTAGCCTATTCCCCAACATCTGAATTGATCCAAATGTGCTTTTTCTATCAACATGGCAACCGCCATGATCTGCATCAGTATAAGCAGTGAGATTGAAATCGGATCCATGAGGATACTAGATCCCAAGGTTAGGTGTACCTTTAAGGTACTGAAAAATCCGAACAACCGCTTTGAAGTGGGATTTCTTAGGGTTGGACTGAAAGCGGGCACAGACAGTTACAGCAAGTGTAATGTCTGCTAGACTTGCAGTCAGATACATTAAAGAACCAACCATGCTTCGATAAAGTGTAACGTCAAAGGGTTCCCCATTAGCATCAGTATCTAGTAAAGTCCTCATTGGAGTTGTCATTGGTTTTAAATCAGTCATTTTAAAATGTTTTAGCATATCATTGATATACTTTGTTTGACTAATAAAAATCCCATTTGGTAATTGTTTTACTTGTAACCCCAAGAAGAAATTTAACTGGTCAAGCATGCTCATTTCGAATTTGTTGGCCATAAGGTCACCAAATTCTTTGCATAAGGCCAGGGATGTGAAACCAAAAATAATATTGTGACGACCCGGAAATTTCTGACCAAATTTAAACTTAATCTTTATATGATTTCAACAAGATAAGCAAAGTATGTAATGTTGAGTCTCGAAAATTTTGGAACTATGTTTATATATGCAATTACCCTTCAACTATCTCCGACGATTCATGAACAATTAATTGTAAATAGATATGTGTGTATATATATATAAGTGGTAATTGGAAATATAAATTGAAATATTATATGTTATTTCTATTAAAATTCATTTATGTAAAATAAAATAAAAATAGGATATTATAATAATTATTATCTAAAACATATTTATATATAATAAAGTATATTAAAAATAAATATTAAATAATTGTAATACTCGTATGATGTTTCGATCGATATTAAACAAGTCTAAATATGAACTTATGTGATTTTAAAATAAACGGTGATCCGAAAATGAGTTATATAAACTATAGGCTTATTAAAAATATAATTAGGTACTATTTGTTTAATTTTAAAAAATTTTATATTTTACTTAGGGATAGGAGTAAATAATTAATGTAATTTTTATTTAATAATTCATGATCGAATTTTATACCATAATGACCAAAATAAATAAATATAGTTAATTTAAAAATATGGGATTTTTCAGAGGACTTTTTATCCGCCCCTTATTACTAACGGAGTACGAAACCCAGTCCGTGAAATTTTGTCAGTAGAAAGAAACAAAGTAAGCAACTACTACACTGAAGGAATTATCAAATTAAGTCAGATTACTATTCGTGATTGGTACTATGAATAAACTGTACATATGATTGAATAATTATTTTAATTATTCTCCTCTTAATCAAACCCATACGGAGTAATATTTACATGTGCACTTCATGCACAGACCACCACACTTTGACCATATTATCACTACTTCATCAACTCTCTTACTCTTTATCAACTATCTTCTATTCAACTTCTGTACCACTCAACCATCATAAAATTTATCACCCCATTTCCTTATTATGCGTGAATCATTTCACGACCACCACTGTGTCGTTTGAATTTATGATCGTGAGCCACCATCAACATATCATCTCTACTTCTAGTATTTAATCATCAAGACTTGTACACACCCACATCACACAAACACCATGGTTCCACCCTAAACTACCATGGCCATCAAACTTCTTAGCTTATTTTATTTCTGTCTCTATTCGAATAAACCAAAACCATGCCAGCAATTCTCGTTTCCAATTACCATCAAACAACCATTTAACTCAATCTCTAGACTATTTCCTTATTTTTGTTTCGGTTTAAGTTCATGAACCCAACACCCACCAACATAACCACCATAACCTCCACCTGTTACCTTACAATCACCTTACACTATCACTTCGAGTTTTTATGGTTCGTTTAACCTCACCACCGTGACCTACAAACTACAACCAAACCCACAATCGTTAACCACCTTGGAACCCACTTCTATATATATAAGTTACCATCGAGACCCAACCATATAATCACCACCCTTGTTAACTGTTGCTGCTATGATATTGTCTCCGTTTCCTGTCGAGAACATCACCACATGCATTTTTACTATTGCTACAATTGTTTTGCAAAGACCATAAACCACCATTTTCTTTTCTTTCTCTCTCTCTCTCTCTCTCTATATATTGTTGCAACCACCATGGTGACCATATAATTGAAGAACCCACTACTACTTGTTTTACTACTTGGAAACATATACATATACATGGTTAACCACAACCGTAATTCTATTTCTTTTTCAACGAAGACAAAACCCATCAATTCTCATCAAAAACTATTTATTACTACTACTAACCTGCGATTTGCAGCTCAAAACCCACCCAAACCATCATGAATTATGGTTACTATTATTGAACCGAGCACACTTCAACACCCACTTTCTGTCACTACTACTAAGACTATTTCTGTTTCGAACCAAAAACCAAAACCCCTCGACCCTATCTTAAACTGCTACGATTGTTATCTGATTTCTGTTTTTTGATCTATTCGAACCCAAACTGCTACCCATCTGTTTCTGTTGACGACCGAAACCAAGAAACACCATCTTTTTATCATCATAAAAATATTACACGCTACTGTATGCTTTCCTGTTTGATCGAAAACCAAGAATCACCATCATATATGGTCACAGCTATTTTCCGGTTTCTACTGCTAGTACGGTTATAAGAAGTGAGGGAGAAAGGAGATTGAAAGTGATGGAAGAATATAATAATAATGTGTGGACAATTTGAGGACATATTGGCCGACAATTTGGGTAACCAATTGAATTATTTAACGATATGATGCAACTAATTTAATATATATGCTTCCATTTTAAAAACCCCACTAAGATCTGGTACGCATATGTTTTACATTAGGCCATCGGACATCTATTTAAACATTGGGTCATTCACTTAATTGGTTGGGCCGTGGAATAAAATGTTGGGCCGTGAACTTCCGCATTTGGGCCGTGAACTTCTGTTGATGGGCCAGTTACCACTTAAACTTGGGTTTGTAGATGTTATATCAAAGCATACGGTTGTAATATGGAAATTTTTTTTACCAAAACCTAGTCACTATTTTCGGTTATATTATAGAGACGATGATGATATATATAATATTTCGATGATGATGATAAGAAGCGTAGGTGATGATGATTATGATCATGATGAGGTTAATGATGGTATGATTGATAATGAATGATGATAGTAATTAGAATAATGGCATAATGAAGTGATGAGGATGCATAGAATATTAACCGATGGGATGATGATAATGAAAATCTAGAATGTGATGTTAAATGATACGATTATGATTAGAAAATGATAATGATGTTATGCTCTTAGGAAGAAGATGATGAATGTGGAAAACGGGTTAAATGTATTATGGTTATAGAATTAATCAGAAAAACAAGGATAGTTGGATGGTTATAAGTGTTATCGGGTTAGCGGGATGTCGCAGGTTCACACCCGGACTTGGGCATTTTTAGGGCTACTTCGTTGAGGTAGTTTACTTATTACTCATCATTATTATTATTATTATTATTATTATTATTATTATTATTATTATTATTATTATTATTATTATTATTATTATTATTATTATTATTATTATTATTATCATCATCATTACTATTAATATTATTATCATTAACATTAAAATTAACATTTTAAGTAAAATTATATCTATCATTATTAATTACTATCATTATTATTATTTTTCATTAACATGATTTTTATATATAATTTTATTTACATTATGTTTATTAGCATTACTATTATCATTAATATTATTATTAATAAGGTATTATTATTACTACAATCATAGAAATATTATTTCCATAAATATTTACATATAACAAATATATTATTAAATTAAATAAGTAATATATATAAACTAGTTTGATTATTATTACATGTTAATTATATGTTTTAATATATATAAAACTGTTTTAGGTTGGTGAATCCAAGGCCAACCCTACACTTGTTAAATGTCGTCATATGTCTTTTTACTACAAAATACAGTATGGTGAGTTTCATTTGCTCCCTTTTTAAATGCTTTTGCAATATATATTTTTGGGACTGATAATACATGCGCTGTTTTTATAAATGTTTTACGCAATAGACACAAGTAATCGAAACTACATTATATGGTTGAATGATCGAAGCCGAATATGCCCCTTTTTGCTTGGTAACCTAAGAATTAGTAAACCAGTCTACTAATTGACGCGAATCCTAAAGATAGATCTATTGAGTCTAACGAACCCCATCCGTTGGAGCGGATGCTTTAGTACTTCGATGTTGTTTTATATCATGTCCGAAGGATTTCCCAGAATGATAGGGGATATTCTTATCTGAATCTTGTTAATGTCGGTTACCAGGTGTTCAATCCATATGAATGATTTTTTTTCTCTATGCATGGGACGTATATTTATGAGAACTGGAAATGAAATTCTTGTGGTCTATTAAAAATGATGGAAATGAATATTTATGATAAACTAATGAACTCACCAACCTTTTGGTTGATACTTTAAAACATGTTTATTCTCAGGTATGAAAGAAATCTTCCGCTGTGCATTTGCTCATTTTAGAGATATTACTTGGAGTCATTCATGACATATTTCAAAAGACGTTGCATTCGAGTAGTCGAGTTCATCAAGATTATTATTAAGTCAATTATAGTTGGATATATTATAAAATGGTATGCATGGCATCAACTTTTGATGTAATGAAAGTTTGTCTTTTAAAAACGAATGCAATGTTTGTAAAATGTATCATATAGAGGTCAAGTACCTCGTGATGTAACCAAATGTAATGTATTCGTTCGGATGGATTAGGACGGGTCACTACAGGTGGTATCAGAGCGGTGGTCTTAGCGAACCAGGTCTGCATTAGTGTGTCTAACTGATAAGTCATTAGGATGCATTAGTGAGTCTGGACTTCGACCGTGGCTGCATGTCAAAAGTTTTGCTTATCATTTTGTGTCAAAAATTACCTACTTATCATCCTTATGAAATTACCTGCTTATCATTCTTAGTCTAGACACGTCTTACTGCATTGATTGCATGAATAGTGTATAGACAAAATTCATATCTTAGCGTATCTGCTAATTCATATCTTAGCGTATCTGTTACTATAAACTTTGCCTGACATATTCCGTAAATTCCTCCATAATCTACAAAATCTTTTGCTCTATATATATAGATAATCTATATAATTAGAATACCATTCGATAGCCGGAAAATCATTCCATATCGAAAAATCCTTTATTCAATCGTACAAAATGGAATTCGTCATTAGTTCAAGTCACTCGGATTCCGAAATGGAATCCCACTCAAGCTCCGAAGACAGTGTAACCGGAATGGAACAACCAATTAGCCATCACTAATTCTGGATGAATTGCGGATGGGTTCGTAGTCTACTTAATTATTGGAGACAAGAAGAAGGTGATCCCTTCCACCCACCATATTGCCCTCTTGATGATGAACCTGAAGCACTTACCGGCGAACCTGTCCGTAATACCATTTTCTCTCTCATTTCCAGAGTATCTCGACATGATTATATACTATCTTGAATCCTAGATCTTATTCATCCACTCGTCCGAACCGACAACCATCCCGGAATAATAGAAGAAGTCAACGAGCTTCGCGCTCGAGTAATCAATTTGGAGAATATGGTACAAAACTTATCAGCTTCAACAACAACACCCGTACCATCAACAACACACATCTCAACATCACAATCCATACCTCGAACTTAATCATCGTTCTACAAATTGTTCTACATCATTTATCTTCGTTCTGCATAACGATTATGTAATTTCTAATGTTTTAGAGATTATATATTCTAGTTCTAATGGTAAATCAAATGAGATTAATATCATATTAACTCATTAAAACCATTACTACATCTGAAGAAAATATATATGTATATATATTTTCATAAAGATTGTAATTAAAAATTCTTTCGTACAAACTGTTAATGGTGAAAGTATTTTAACGGGTAGGTAATACCCGAGGAATATTTAGTTTTCACATTAGAAAGTTACACTATACATTCTTCGAATCTGATTCAACAAGCCATTTACTATCCTACTTACATCCACAAATATACGTATCCATTCACCGCAGAATAACCCTTTTCATTCAATTTCATATTTGGATTTTGACCTATCAGAATCCGACAAGTGGCATAATGAAGAAAACATTGGACAAAATAAAATTTGTTAGAAACAAACAAGTTAACTATGAGAAATTTTGTTAAGAATCCACGCTAACGAAATCCTAGCTAACTGTTCCTAGCTAACTGTTAATTCCGTATTACATTTTAATTATAGCAATTTATTTATCGCAATTTAATTATCGCAATTTAATTTATCGCAATTTTAATTCTCGCAATTTTATTTATCATCATTTAATTTCTGTTTTTTATTTTACGCACTTTATTTATCGTCATTTAAATACTGTTATTTACGCATTTAAATATCGGGACACGTATACAAGGTTTTGACATATCATATTGACGCATATATATATATTATTTGGAATAACCATAGACACTCTATATGCTGTAATGATCGAGTTCGCTATACAGGGTTGAGGTTGATTCTATAATAATATATATAATTTGAGTTGTGATCAAGTCTGAGACATGTACACGGGTCACGATACGTATTAATTAATTCGAATATTATATATTAAACTATATATGAATTGTTGAACTACAAATTGTGGACTGCTAACTGTGGACTACCAACATTGGACAATTAAAATGAATTAAAATATTGATTATAACATATGAAACTAAACAATTCTTCAAGTTTGCCACTTGATTTCATCTTAAACCTTATTTGTATCTTGACGATTACAATCTGCGTTCAAACCTTTCATTATTCTTGAAAACACCTCAATCGAGAGGATGAACCAACCGCACTTCAACTACGGAAGAAAAGATTGGTGCATATAGTTATACACCTGAAAACACTCAGAACCTGAGTAAGCGTTTAACACGTATCTGTACTAGCTCCTTTGGCATTGTTATTACCGAAAATAACATTGCAATCCTTTTTCAAATTAGCTAATTTTGTCACAGCTCCAGCAAATCAACTTCGACTTTCATTCGAATTAGCCTTATTATAACCTCGATATATAAGTTTGCCTTTCGTCATAGTTACCGGGGAACCGTTTATATTCCACCACATTAGCAGTAAACTAACCAGCAACCTGGTTGCTCCTTGGTTTAAATCTCTCTGACAAATCACTATATTTATCTATTGAAACCCTATCATATACTTATCTGCATCTTGTAACGAGAATTTCCACATCAATTACCGAGAATCAACAATCATCAATCTCGAATCTCGCAGCGTTTTCGCTTCAACAGTTATATATAACGTATAACCCCGGTAATTTTGAACTTCAATTCTGAAATTCTGAACAACACTCTAGTCTACGAATCAGTTCTTTAAATTTTGAGAAAGCTGATAAAGCAGCAAAAACTGATGATTCTATTTCTGATGAAATCTTTAACGAATACCTTACTCCTTAGTCATCGTGAATGAATTTCTTCATCACAACTCAATTCTAAATTTCTAAGATATTATCGTATCTTTCATTATTAACATCCTCAATATTTCTGAAGATATCTTCATAAATATTCTTGTCTGTTAATTATTTATCTTCTCGTGTTATCAATATTACATCATAAAAGAAACTGTATAGTTCTATATTCTGTAAACCTTCGAGTTCAAATTATGAATGTTTTTGAAGTAGTGTTGGGAGCTGGAGCATGAATTAGTATAATATAATGACACTTGATCAACGTGATTATATTACAGTAAGTCATGCTGAGTTTCTAATAGGACATGATGATTCACAGATCATAACGTCATCATGTGCCATGATACATAACTCTTACATTCTGCTTAACTTCTGAACATATCAAGAAAGTATATTCTTGATAGTTCTATTATCAGTGATTCAGGAAATTTGATAAATCAAATCATGAGATTACGTTCTTTCTTGTTTAGAACATTAAGTTCATTCGAAACTCCATACCTACGAATTTTAGACCATTACTTGATGTGCTTAATGGATAGAAGAGAAAACAGAGCATAAAGCTTCGAAGTGTAAATAGGGGTATAAATCGCAGCAAATAGGAGAGAGTATTAACTGTGGATGACAATGATTATAGGAGACAGAAGCAGAGACATCGAAATATAAGGGAAGACATAAAACCCAACAACAACGCAGAAATTACAAACCGTGGATATTAATACGAATAGCAATATAAAGACACGGTATAATTAAGAATAGTATCACCCCAAGGCAATAGTAGAAGTAAACAGATTCTTCTGGTGGAAGATTGAAAAGGAGGATGACAGAAATGATAATTAGAAAAATATGAAGGATTAGAAAGGGATTAAGTATTTTCACAATCTTTTAGAAGTATAAACTAAGAAAGAAAGTATAGAAATGGTGAGAATAATGGAACGGAAAAGTTTAATTTATAATGGAAATATCAGACAGAGTAATCGAGGCAGATCACCGTATTTAATTATAGAGATCTTAATTTCCTTACTCGCCAAAGAATCAAAACTTTTAGATTTCGAAGATTTTCTTTAAATCCCTTGAATTCCGGAATTCAATCATTACTGTGTCAAAAGTTATGACGAAACTTATTTACTTCATTTCACTCTTTTGCGATAGCGTCACTTATATTCTTCGCATAATCGAATCGTTTTATCTATATTAAATCAATAATGATAAAACTCTATTTATCAACCCATATTCGTCATGAAAACATTTTTATTGTTAGCCATGACCACCTCACTCAAATTTCAGGACGAAATTTCTTTAACGGGTAGGTACTTTGACGACCCGGAAATTTCTTACCAAATTTAAACTTAATCTTTATATGATTTCAACAAGATAAGCAAAGTATGTAATGTTGAGTATCGAAAATTTTGGAACTATGTTTATATATGCAATTACCCTTCAACTATCTCCGACGATTCACGAACAATTAATTGTAAATAGATATGTGTGTATATATATAAGTGGTAATTGGAAATATAAATTGAAATATTATATGTTATTGCTATTAAAATTCATTTATGTAAAATAAAATAAAAATAGGATATTATAATAATTATTATCTAAAACATATTTATATATAATAAAGTATATTAAAAATAAATATTAAATTATTGTAATACTCGTATGATGTTTCGATCGATATTAAACAAGTCTAAATATGAACTTATGTGATTTTAAAATAAACGGTGATCCGAAAATGAGTTATATAAACTATAGGCTTATTAAAAATATAATTAGGAACTATTTGTTTAATTTTAAAAATTTTATATTTTACTTAGGGATAGGAGTAAATAATTAATGTAATTTTTATTTAATAATTCATGATCGAATTTCATACCATAATGACCAAAATAAATAAATATACTTAATTTAAAAATATGGGATTTTTCAGAGGACTTTTTATCCGCCCCTTATTACCAACGGAGTACGAAACCCAGTCCGTGAAATTTTGTCGGTAGAAAGAAACAAAGTAAGCAACTACTACACTGAAGGAATTATCAAATTAAGTCAGATTACTATTCATGATTGGTACTATGAATAAACTGTACATATGATTGAATAATTATTTTAAATATTCTCCTCTTAATCAAACCCATACGGAGTAATATTTACATGTGCACTTCATGCACAGACCACCACACTTTGACCAGATTATCACTACTTCATCAACTCTCTTACTCTTTATCAACTATCTTCTATTCAACTTCTGTACCACTCAACCGTCATAAAATTTATCACCTCGTTTCCTTATTATGCGTGAATCATTTCACAACCACCACTGTGTCGTTTGAATTTATGATCGTGAGCCACCATCAGCATATCATCTCTACTTCTACTATTTAATCATCAAGACTTATACTTGTACACACCCACATCACACAAACACCATGATTCCACCCTAAAACTACCATGGCCATCAAACTTCTTACAGCTTATTTTCTTTCTGTCTCTATTCGAATAAACCAAAACCATGCCAGCAATTCTCGTTTCCAATTACCATCAAATAACCATTTAACTCGATCTCTAGACTATTTCCTTATTTCTGTTTCGGTTTAAGTTCATGAACCTAACACCCACCAACATAACCACCATAACCACCACCTGTTACCCTACAATCACCTTACACTATCACTTAGAGCTTTTATGGTTCGTTTAACCTCACCACCGTGACCTACAAACTACAACCAAACCCACAATCGTTAACCACCTTGGAACCCACTTCTATATATATAAGTTACCATCGAGACCCAACCATATAATCACCACCCTTGTTAACTGTTGCTGCTATGATATTGTCTCCGTTTCCTGTCGAGAACATCACCACATGCATTTTTACTATTGCTACAATTGTTTTGCAAAGACCATAAACCGCCATTTTTCTTTTCTTTCTCTCTCTCTCTCTCTCTCTATTGTTGCAACCACCATCGTGACCATATAATTGAAGAACCCACTACTACTTGTTTTACTACTTGGAAACATATACATATACATGGTTAACCACAACCGTAATTCTATTTCTATTTTAACGAAGACAAAACCCATCAATTCTCATCAACAACTATTTATTACTACTACTAACCTGCGATTTGCAGCTCAAAACCCACCCAAACCATCATGAATTATGGTTACTATTATTGAACCGAGTACACTTCAACACCCACTTTCTGTCACTACTACTAAGACTATTTCTGTTTCGAACCAAAAACCACAAACCCTCGACCCTATCTTAAACTGCTACGATTGTTATCTGATTTCTGTTTTTTGATCTATTCGAACCCAAACTGCTACCCATCTGTTTCTGTTGACGACCAAAACCAAGAAACACCATCTTTTTATCATCATAAAAATATTACACGCTACTCTATGCTTTCCTGTTCGATCAAAAACCAAGAATCACCATCATATACGGTCACAGCTATTTTGCGGTTTCTACGGCTAATACGGTTATAAGAAGTGAGGGAGAAAGGAGATTGAAAGTGATAGAAGAATATAATAATAATGTGTGGACAATTTGAGGACATATTGGCCGATAATTTGGGTAACCAATTGAATTATTTAACGATATGCTGCAACTAATTTAATATATATGCTTCCATTTTAAAAACCCCCACTAAGATCTGGTACGCATATGTTTTACATTAGGCCATCGGACATCTATTTAAACATTGGGTCGTTCATTTAATTGGTTGGGCCGTGGAATAAAATGTTGGGCCGTGAACTTCCGCATTTGGGCCATAAACTTCTGTTGATGGGCCAGTTACCACTTAAACTTGGGTTTGTAGATGTTATATCAAAGCATACGGTTGTAATATGAAATTTATTTTTACCAAAACCTAGTCACTATTTTCGGTTATATTATAGAGACGATGATGATATATTTAATATTTCGATGATGATGATAAGAAGCGAAGGTGATGATGATTATGATCATGATGAGGTTAATGATGGTATGATTAATAATGAATGATGATAGTAATTAGAATAATGGCATAATGAAGTGATGAGGATGTATAGAATATTAACCGATGGGATGATGATAATGAAAATCTAGAATGTGATGTTAAATGATACAATTATGATTAGAAAATGATAATGATGTTATGCTCTTAGGAAGAAGATGATGAATGTGGAAAACGGGTTAAATGTATTATGGTTATAGAATTAATCAGAAAAACAAGGATAGTTGGATAGTTATAAGTGTTATCGGGTTAGCGGGATGTCGCGGGTTCAAACCCGGACTTGGGCATTTTTAGGGCTACTTCGTTGAGGTAGTTTACTTATTAATCATTATTATTATTATTATTATTATTATTATTATTATTATTATTATTATTATTATTATTATTATTATTATTATTATTATTATTATTATTATTATTATTATTATCAGACCATATAAAGCTTTCTCCAAGTAGTGGACGTGGTTTGGATGAATGGGATCGACAAAGCCTTTTGGTTGATCAACATAAACTTCCTCTTGAAGATGTCCATTCAGAAAAGCAGTTTTGACATCCATTTGAAACACCGTGAACTTCATATGAGAAGCAAATGCAAGGAAAAGACGAATAGCCTCAATCCTAGCAACCGGAGCAAATGTTTCGTCATAATCAATACCCTCTTGTTGTCGATATCCCTTGGCCACAAGACGTGCCTTGTTTCGAACCACAATTCCATCAGAATCCTTCTTGTTCTTAAAAATCCACTTAACCCCTATTGGCCGTTGACCCGTTGGTCTTGGAACCAATCAGCATACTTTCAAACGATCAAATTGACTGATCTCTTCTTGCATTGCTACTACCCAGTTCGGATCTAGTAAAGCTTGAGCAACCGTTGTTTGTTCAATCTTACTAAGAAAGGCAGTGTATAAACACATATTCCGAGTCACCCTTTGAGTTGAGACTGGAGCAGATGCATCACCAATGATAAGATCAATTGGATGACTTTTAGTCCATCGGTTGTTATGTGGAAGAGGTTGTACATCAGTGGTATCAGTTGGAACATCAACCGTTGTTGACGTTGAGCCTTGATCCGCTTGATCTGATGTAACACCATCTAATGGATTCAATTGAGTATCTGGAGAAACAACTGGAGTTGTAGCAACTGATAGATCTTGAATTGGTTCAACATTATTTGTAGCTGGAGGTGGGAGGGAGGATGAAGAAGCAACGGGTGAATCAGTTGGAGTTGTATCTTCATCAAAAAGACTGGATTGAGTCTCCACGGTAGTTGACTGTGATGGTGTAACCGGTACGGTTTGAACATTTGTATGCCGTTGAGGAGCATAAAGACTATCAAACAAGATATCCAGTTCCTATGTTGTTACCGTAGGAACACCCTTCTTTAAGAAAATTCATCGAACCTTACATTAATGCTTTCCTTGATCGTCTTTGTCCGTTTGTGATAAACACGATAGGCAACTTTGTTCAAAGAATAACCAAGAAATATGGCCTGATCGCCATGAGGATCAAACTTCACGAGCCTGTCAAAATTGTTAAGCACATAGCATATACAACCAAAGACACGAAAATATTTGACATTCGGGCATCTACCATATAGTAACTCATAAGGAGTTTTATCAAAATGTTTATTAATGATGCAGCGATTTTGGGTATAACATGTAGTAGAAATGGCTTCCCCCACATTTTCGGAGGTAGTTTGGAGTAAGCAAGCATCGTTCGTGCTGCTTCGCACAACGTACGATTACGTCGTTCGACTACTCCATTCTGTTAAGGGGTTCGTGCAGCAGAGAACTAATGTTCAATGCCTTGGTCTTTCAAATAACTATCAAGCAGGTCATTCTTAAATTCTGTCCCATTATCAGTTCGAATACTCTTAACATGTTTGTTAAAAGAACGTTGAGTCTTTGTAATGAACTCAATGATAATGGCGGGGGTTTCTGACTTAGTCTGGAGAAAGAAAATCCATGAAAATCGGGTATAATCATCAACAATGACAAGCACATGTTTCCGACCACCGAGGCTAGAAACCCTCATGGGTCCACATAAGTCCATATGCAATAATTGCAAGGACTATGAAGTACTAAGGTGTTTCTTAGTCGGATGAGAAGTCCGTTTCAGCTTACCTATCGCACATGATGGACACACATGATGCTTATCATATTGAAAGCTTGGAATACCATCAACTAAGTCTTTAGAGACTAGTCGATTAATACCCTTGTAATTCAGGTGAGACATCCAGTGATGCCATAACCATGAATTTTCCTTTGTCGAACGAGTGACCAAACACATGGTTTCATGTGATGGTGCATCATTGAGGTCAATAGTATAAAGTGAAGCACAACGTTTACCAACAAGGAGATCGTTTCCATCGGTGGATTGCACCGAGCATTGACGACGTTCAAACAAAACCTTGAGATCTCAGTCACAAAATTGGCTGACACTAAATAAACTGCACCCCAAACCCTCAACATATGAGATCCATTTAATCGTTATGCCATTTTCACAAAATCTCCATAACCCGTTATTGCTGCAATCTCATCATTTCCAAAAGTAACCGTTCCTAGGAATTTGTCAACGAAATTGACAAGCAAGGATTTATCACCCATCATGTGTCGAGAGCAACCGGAATCGATATACCAAACACATACGTCAAAACCCTGTAAACGTTAATTTCCTAGATTTTAGGTACCCAATGTTTCTTGGGTCCTTTTCGGTTAGTACCAACAATAAACTTTGGATCAACAATGAGATAATCACGTAAAGCATCATGCAATTTAGACAACAAAGCATCACACATTACATGAAGCATCATACGCAATATCAAGTTTTACATCGTTATCAGAAGTCTTAACACACAACTTATTCCAAGTAGATATTTCGTTCACAGACGAAAATTGAAAAACATGAGATGATTTCCTAGGTCGACTAGCAGATTTCTTTGGTTTAGTTGCTACTTTCTTAGTTGTGGACTTAGGAACCCATACAGACTTATAAGTCAAATTTGGATTATAACCTGTGACACGAAAAACACCGATGTGAGTTAGACGTCCAAACTTTTCAGTTGACACATGAGATGATTGATTTTGCAAAATTTCCAAGTTGATTTTACGTTCCTTTGCATCATATTCACTCAAATCAGGTTGTGGACTTTTGTGTTGTGTTGACTTGACTGATTTTAGTAAAAGACTTTCCTTTGATTGATTTGACATTGGAATCATAGGAATCTTTTTAGTTAACACAGAACCATTTTGAGAATGAACTTTCTTGACAACAAATTGTGTTGAAGGTGCAACTTTTGAAACACGTTTACCAAATTGAGAACGTATTGGGTTTTTAAGAATAGTATTGGGTTTTGCATCCGTAGATGTTTTTGTTCCCTTCCCCTTCTTATAAATCCTACCAACATATTCAGACACATTGGTTTCAATAGTAGATGATTGCTTTAGTGTGTTAGCCTGTTTTAGTTGAATTATTTTTGGTTTTAAGCTCTTAATTTCAAGACATAATTCCTCTGCAGAAACAAGCACTTCACCTTCCGTAAAATCATAAGTACATTTTTCTTAGGAAGTGGAGGCAATTTATCACACAAAGCAAGCATTTGTTCTAATGATTGACACTTAAGTTGCAAATCAACATTTTATTTTTCAACTATACCTAATATACGTTTCAAGTTTCGTACAACAGGTATGTTTTCATAAAATTCATTAATTGTTGTGTCAAAGTCTATCATGTTTTCGATAGTTGGTTCATCTTGAGGTTCTATCTTTTCATCTAAATCAGGTTGACCTAGGGATTCTATCTCAAAGAAGACAGTTAGTTCATGTGCTAGGTCTTCACGGAAAACATTATCAAAACATGCAGCCAAATCTGGTAGAATTGGTTTCACATCAAAAGTTGGTTCATCAAACACCTCATCTATGGCAATAATGCTAGAACTAGGTTTGTTAAATACTTCATTCTTAAGCATTAAAATGTATTTCTCTAGCATGAGTGTGGGAATATAAACCAGTCTACGCTTAGGCATATAATTTTCATGTTGTATATTCTTTTCAGTTTCAACAAGTTCCTTCAAGAAATCAGGATTTGATTTACCCATTTTAGCATTGATTTTCTCATACATTAAGCTAATTTGATGGTATTTCCTAGATTTGCGATTAACAATAATATCATTAAAATCAGCATCAGAAGCATGCACAAAATGATATGGTAAACCAGCTTGAAAGTAATCAGAATGATATAATCCTGGAATCTTTTTGGAAGCATTTTCTAAGATCTTAGGATCTTCATAACCCAATCCCCACTTGTCACCATGAATTGTTTTTGGTCTATTCATGAAAATCGTTTGTTTTGAAAGTTCCATATTCATGATAGCTTTGGATTGATCTGTTCGATAGATTTTTTCCTCATATCGAGCAAGTTGTGCTTTCATTTGAAAAGACTCTTTTGACAATGAAGAGATTTCAGAGTCCTTTTCAATGATGGTGTTTTCCAATTGAATAATTTTCTTGTTTAGCTTTGAAAGTGTTGGTTCATGTTGAGTTTTCAAATCAGAAAGATCTTTTTCTAGAAATTGAACTTTTTCTGCAAGTCGTTCCGATTTTAGACGATAATCTGTCCTTTCGACCTTAATCGGATGAACTGATTTTTTAAGATCTTCTAACTCAGTTTCCGTGGAGCTGAGTTGGACAGTCAATCTTTGCAATTCCGATTGTAATTTAGATGAAGATGGTTTGGTCTCAAAAAGTTTGATTTTATCTTTTAAAACCTTGTTTTCATATTTTAAACCTTTGACTTCTTTTGACATTGAGACCAAATTCTTCATCATGTCATATTGCACTTTGATAAAATCAGGTGGAATTTCAGATGATTTTACCTCATCATCATCAGATGCTGAGTCAGAATTCTCCATTGCTTCCGTAGCTTTGATGAGCTTAGTCACCTTGCAAACATTTGCATGTTCAACCTCTGAATCTGAATCATTAGTCTAGTTAAACCAAGTATCATCAACCGATTTCAGCTCTCCCCCAGTTTCTACAATCTTAGCCAACAATATTTTCTTCTTGTAGTATGCTGCATCCTTCTTCTTAGGCATCTTGCACTCACGAGAGTAATGACCAGCTTTGCCACAATTGAAACTGATTGAATCATCCTTTTTGGAATCATCAGCACGTTGTTGTTGTTTTGATTGATCAGCTTTCTTGTAGTATGAGGAAGATGATGAATTCTTGTGTTGATTGCTTGATTTACCTTTGAATTTGTATTTGTTCAAGGCTTTTGTAAACATGGCTGCCATCTTGACTAATTCAAGGTGAGAATAATCAACATCAGACAGATTCAACTCTTCAGAATCAGTTGAATCTTCAACAAGCACTTTCTTGGACAAGCTTTTGGAAGTCATAAATGATTTGCTCTTCTTTTTGGAAATGAGATCAAGAGGATCACTTGGAGATAACTCTTTCCTTCCTTCTTGAAGTTTAGACACTTCAGGTTGGTAATGCATAAGAACTCCAACAAGCTCATGAATAGTCAACTTGTCAATCTCTTTGGTTGATCGAACAATGGTTCCATAAGGAAGCTAATCAATATTGAGCTTTTTGATAAATTTCATGTTGACTTCAGCATTTACTTTTATGATCTTGCACCTTTTCAACTCATTGAGAACACCATTGAAACGACGGTAGGTACCCTTGAGTGGTTCATCAGGTTCCTGCTTGAAATCTTCATAAAATCCCAGAGCCTTATTCAGTTTAGTAACATCTGACATGTCATAACCTTCTTGCCGTCGTTTGATCTCATCACATATATCTTTTGTTGTTGTGTTGCTATCAACATTTTCAAACAACTCATACGGGATAGCTTGCATAACAATGTTCTTTGCCTCTATGTCACCCTGAACTCTCTCACGTTTATCACCAGAAAGTTCATAGACTGGAATTGGCATAGCAGTATCTGGATGATAATCTACAACTGGACCATCTCTCAGTGAAGCCCATATGTACTTTGCTTTCTCACCCTTGTAGTCTATGTACTGAGTGATACGGTGAAGCCACTGAGTGTACTTGCCATCAAACAACACTGGAGGTCGGGAATCTGATCCAATGATCAAAGTATCTTGAGTAGACATCTTGAAAATGAGGTAGATTCGGTAAAGATTCGGTATTAATCAAATCTAAGATGAAAAATCACAACAATCTAACACAAATGTCAAATTCGGTAACTGATTCATTACTGTAGCAGATTCTGTACTGTAGCAGATTCGGTAAACTAGATTCTGTATCAGAAACTGATCAGAAATACAAGTAACACACCCAGATTAGGTAAATATTCGGTAACCACAAGATTTGTAACTTGAGAACACTTAAAACCAATGAATTAAGTGATACCGAGATCTTGATTCGGTATCTGACTCGGTAGTCAGATTCTGTATGAATTTGAATTCAAACACAATTCAATTCCTATGAATTAGATTCTGTAACCTTGTTGCATAAGAAAACAAGTTAGTATCACACAAAATATCAAAGATACCGAATGTATAGGATACCGAATGTCAACTGTAGCAGTTGACTATACCGAGTCTAAGTATGAAAACTTAGAATTCAAATAAATCCTTTCTCAAATCACACTAATTAGCTACGTATGACCAAACTGAATGTGATAGAATCACAAACACACCACAATCTGCAACACTGATTGAGAATTAATAGCTTTGAAGCAGATTCGGTATGACAGTTACGATACCAAATGTTTATCAAATCTTCAAAACTTGAAGAATTGATGAAATTAAACCGTCAGAAATGTGATTAAACACCTCACGATCACAACTGAAACCTTAAATTTTACTTAATTACAGAATCAAGCTGTAACTGATGAATACCGAGAGTTTTAGCCACAAACTCTAAAAATCAACTTGATTCTCCATAATTGATGTTAAAAAGCTGTAATGATGATTAAAACTCTTTCTAATCAACCTAATACACCTTCACTGAACTTATCACAGGAATCTGAACGTCAGATTATCAGATTCGATTATATCGAGTCTGATTCAAAATACCGAGAGTGTTCAGATTCTGCAATCTTCAATCTCTGGATCGATCTAGTGATGTAATATCACTCCCTGGAAGCTCTGATACCAAATGATAGGTCAGATCATGTTGAGATTGAGAGAAATGGTAAGATAAAATGATATTCGGTAAGTATGAAGGAGATTCGGTATTAGAGATAATTAACAAGATTTACATTCTAGAACTCAGTTAAAATGCAATGGCTATCTAATTAGGACTACTTAGGTTCCTTATATAGCCATCTTCTAAGGAACCATCAATTAAGCTTATTTCACATTAACACTATACAACTTCGGGGTCCTAATAAATATGATATTAATATCATCTGATTTATCGTTAGAACTAGAACACATAACCTCTAAAACATTAGAAATTATATGATCGTCATGTAGAACGAAGATAAATGATGTAGAACGATTCGTAGAACGATTATTATGCTCGAGGTACATAATGAGATGTTGAGGTGTGTGATGTTGAGGCTTATGTTATTGGTGGTACTGGTGTTGCCGATGCTGTTGCTAAAGCTGGTAGGTTTTGCACCATGTTTTCCAAATTGATTACTCGAGAGCAAAGCTCGTTGACTTCTTCAATTATTCCAGGATGATTGTCGGTCAGAACGAGCAGATGAATAAGGTTTAGAATTGTGGATAGAATATAATAGTTGCGAGATATCCTGGAAATGAGGGTGAAAATGGTGTTTTGGACTGATTCGCCGGTAAGTGTTTCAGGTTCTTCGCCAAGAGGTGAATTAGGTTGGTGGAAAGGATCGCCTTCTTCTCGTCTCCATTGGTTAAGTCGACTACGAACCCATCAGATGAATTGGGGATGGCTGATTGGTTGATTCATTCTGGTGACGCTACTTCCGGAGCTTAGGTGAACATCCATGTCGGAATAGCTGTCGGGTTCCGAAGAACTTGAACTAGTGACGAGTTCCATTTCGTACGATTAGATAAAGGGTTTTTCGATATGAAATGATTTTTCGGCTATCTAATGGTATTCTAATTACATAGAATATCTATATATATATATATATATATATATATATATATATAGAGCAAAAGATTTCGTAGATTACGGAGAAATTTATGGAATATGTCAGTCAAAGTTTACAGTAACAGATACGCTATGATATGAATTAGCATATTCGCTAAGATATGAATTTTGTCTATACACTATTCATGCAATCAATGCAATAAGATGTGTCTAGGCTAAGAATGATAAGCAGGTAATTTCCAACAAAAATGATAAGCAAAACTTTTGACATGCAGACACAGTCGAAGTCCAGACTCACTAATGCATCCTAACGACTTATCAGTTAGACACACTAATGCAAACCTGGTTCGCTAAGACCATCGCTTTGATACCAACTGAAATGCCCCGTTCATATACATTATAAACGATTCACAATAGTTGATTACATCGCGAGGTACTTGACCTCTATATGATACATTTTACAAACATTGCATTCGTTTTTAAAAGACAAAATTTCATTACATCGAAAGTTGATGACATGCATACCATTTCATAATATATCCAACTATAATTGACTTAATAATAATCTTGATGAACTTAACGACTCGAATGCAACGTCTTTTGAAATATGTCATGAATGACTCCAAGTAATATCTCTAAAATGAGCAAATGCACAGCGGAAGATTTCTTTCATACCTGAGAATAAACATGCTTTAAAGTGTCAACCAAAAGGTTGGTGAGTTCATTAGTTTATCATAATCGATCATTTTCATCATTTTAATAGATCACAAGATTTTCATTTCCTTTTCTCATAAATATATGTCCCATACATAGAGACAAAAATCATTCATATGGATTGAACAACTGATAATCGACCTTAACAAAATGCATATAGAATATCCCCATCATTCCGGGACAACTTCGGACATGATAAATTCGCCATCATTCTGGGACAACTTCGGACATGATAAATTCGCCATCATTCCGGGACAACTTCGGACATGATAAAAAGGGAATATTCGATTTCGATAATTCAACCATAGAATGTAGTTTCGATTACTTGTGTCTATTTCGTAAAACAGTTATAAAAGTAGCGCATGTATTCTCAGTCCCAAAAATATATATTGCAAAAGCAATTAAAAAGGGAGCAAATGAAACTCACAATACAATATTTTGTAATAAAATTATTTTTACGACGATACTGAACAATGCAGGGTTGCCCTCGGATTTACGAACCTTTCAACGAAAAAGGCTAAAAAAAATGCTCCATCAGGGACTCGAACCCGAGACCTCAAGCTAACCCGACAACCCCCATAACCATTACGATGTCCACACTTTTTTGATTAATAACCGTATTTAATTTTATATAAACCCGTTCTATTATGTTTCCATTGCCTTCTTCTTCTTCTTGAGTCAGATGACCGCAGTAATCATAACAACAAATTACTAGTTTGAATTAAAAGGTGTAAACGAAACAGAAACGATAAGAGATTTATTGTGTTACTTAAAATAGAAAAACAAAAGAGCAGTAGCAGATCGATGAACACCGTGAAGAACTCCAACATCAATTTTAAATTTTAGGACGTTTTGGATCATGATTCCTAAATGAAATAGTTTTCAAATTCTTCATAGAAACTTTAGCAATTGTCAATTGAAATAGAAACGTTAAAACTAAATCGAATTTACAATAAACAAAATAGTTGACTTTTGAAACTTAAACTTTGACTCTAAAATTCGATCTTGTTTTGAAAAATTAGAAGATAAGATTTTGCAGAAAGTATCCTTGGGGAATTCCTAACAAAACTGCATTATTACTTTTTGTAATGGGATTCGAATTTGAAGTTTTGATGAAATGATACAAGGACAGAGAAAAAAACGAGCTGTATATATTCTGTTCTTATTTTAATTCAATAAATTGAGATTGTTATAATTGATAAATTATAATGATAGTGAAAAGGGATTTGAAATGGTTGAATTACAACTTGAATTTATCGATTATATAAGGTCTGTATGTATTGATTTCTCAATCAGACAATTTGAAGCATAAACATTTACGTATAATACAAATAAGTCGATTTCACTTTTCTCTGATTGGTACTGATGATAATGATATGAAATGGTTTGGAGACAAGGAGTATCAATTTAATACAGTCAATGATGGCGATGGAAAACAGGATCCAGATATAGAATTATCTGATTTTACATATAATTTGTATTAATAAATAAATAAGTATATTAATAATAATATTAGTACTAATAATAATAATAATTATATAAACAATAATAATAATTAATAATAATAATATCAACTATGATAATAATAATAAAAATCAATATTTAAAAATGATATTTTTAATGATATTAATAGTAAATTTTATTATTTTTATGATAATAATAATAATGATAATAATATATAATAATAATAATAATAATAATAATAATTCTTAATAACAATATTTGATAATATTACATAGTAATAACAGTGTTTCAATTTTATTATCTATATATTATGTAATATTAATAATACAATTAATAAAAAAAATGAGGTTGATAATAATAATATTGATATAACACTATATTTATACTTTTAATTTAATATATTAATATTACATATGTCCTTGTTAATATATATACATATAATAACATATTTGGAACATTTAATATTATACCTTACAATATTATAATAATTATTTATAGAAATTATATGTATAGGTTCAGAATATATATATATATATATATATATATATATATATATATATATATATATATATATATATATATATATATGTAATAGTAACTTATTTATTCTATTTATTATTTTCACATTTTTTAATTCCAACTGATTTAGTGTACTTTATTTATTCAAAATATTACATATACACTTATATTATATTTATATCTATATATGTATTTACATAGTTATTTACACACAATTGTTCGTGAATCGTCAGGAATAGTCAAAGGTCAAAATGTTTTCATGAAATAGTTCAAAAATTTTGAGATTCAGTTTAACAGGCTTTGCTTATCGTGTCGAAATCATATAAAGATTAAATTTTAAATTTGGTCAGAAATTTCCGGGTCGTCACACTTAATGATTAAATAACATGATTTTAAGGTTGATTAGTCATTGATCTGATAAATCTATTATTTGATTCATGCTACTTGTTTAGATCTAGTCCATCAAACTTGTTAAATTGAATTGCATGCAACTAAGTTAAAGAGTTTAATAGTGATAAACTTATTTGATTTGAATTACGCTTATATAATAGAAGTTGATATTGTTAGGTTTAATCGAAGATCCTTCGTTTGGATTTGTTTAATTAATGATTGCATGAAAACTTAGTAGTAATTGACTTTCAGCTAGTAACTTGAGTTGATCTACTTGGTGTTTAATACCTTATATAATTTGTCAGTCTATTAGCATATTGATCCTCATCACAAGATTGGTATGTATCATGTAATTGAATTGAACATGAAGAATTAAGATGTTAGTTATGCACATCACATATCTAGCATATGCTTTAAATCCTACTTATTGATTACTATGCAACACTTAGTTTAAATTACTAAGGGATAATAATTGGTCTATGATTGTTATTCTACTTTGTGTTAATATAAGTTATGAAACTTATCTAATATGAATTCCGTATGAATTGATTGTCCATGTAAGTATTTGTATCTTTACTTGTATCTTATTTTGAATCTTCAATTCCTTATTTTATTTATCTTTAAAAGCAAACTCTTTCCTAAAAAAAATCTATCCCATAAAAGACATAAAAATATATCTTTAATTCTTTAATAAGAATTAAATAATAAAGTAACTCTTATCATTACCCCACTTCTCTTGGGACGATAACCTTACATACTACCTCTGATCGGGTTTTGTTGCTCGTTAGGGTGTTAAAGTGTATTAAATAAAGGTTTTATAAATTTAAAAGTTGAAGAATAAGCTAAGCACTACTGCACACACTTTCAACACATCAACTTTTTGGCGCCGCTGCAGGGGAAGTGAAGCACCTTCCTGCCAGGGAAGTGAAGCACCTTCCTGCCGGGGAAGTTAAGCACCTTCCTGCCGGGGAAGTGAAGCACCTTCCTTTAGGGGAAGTGTAGCGTGGTAAATACGGAGATTGGATATACTTTGGTTATTGATATTTCTTAAAAACAGGTGATGACTGTCTTCCTTTAGGAGAGGGTTGCTGGGGTTTCAATTTAAAGGCTCCTGCCCGAACCTAGATGCTGACGGGTCACTTAAGTATTGAAAGATTCAATAGGCTGTGTATGTTTGATTATTCGTTGTTATGTGATAAAAGTTTTTATTTAATATTTATATTATTAATTACGTCTTTAATATTTAATATATTTATTAATTTAAAATTTACTTATATCCTAAGATATTTCTTAAATAGAAAACTTAAATATATAAATCCTTTAAGGCTTAAAAGATTTTCTCCTAAAACATTTCTTTTCATGATTTTAGATCACATGATTACTCGGTCCAAGAAACCGGTCTTACAAAGAACGTTGTCAAATCCTGATATATTATTTAAACTTTCTAAGAATTCGAAAATTGTTAAGAAATTAGATTTCCAAGAAGGAACTACTTCTAGTGATGATTCATTATCTAGCCCTCTGTCTAGTCCTGATTCTAATTTGGGATCTCTTTTTGGTTCAGAAATTAAAATGACTGATTCAATGGAAGCGTTAATGAAAGCTGGTCGGGAAGGATTAGGTCATGCTATTACTCAGCCTGAAATAAAAGAAAATTTTGATATTAAGGGTCCTATTTTTCATTTGCTAAAAGATAATCAATTTAGGGGTACGGAGAAGGAAGCTGATAATGCCAACATTCGGAATTTTAAAGATATTTGTAATCTGTTTAACATTAATAATGTGAAGAGTAATATTATTTATCTTCGTCTCTTCCCATGGTCACTAAAAGATGAAGCTAGGGAATGGTTAAACTCATTACCTGAAGGAGATATTACTAGTTGGGATACGATGGTTGAGAAATTTCTCACTCGATTCTTTCCTGCGTCTAAAACTGCCACCCTTCAAACTGAAATTGCTAATTTTCGTCACAAAACTAACGAGTCTCTTTATTCTGCTTGGGTTCAATTTAGTCAAATGCTTAGAGGTTGTCCGCAACATGGTTTGGATAAGTTTAAAAAGGTAACTACTTTCTATAAGGGTTGTGATATTGCTACGAGAAGAGAGATTGATACATCTGCTGGAGGAAACATTATGAGCAAAACTGCCAAAGAAGCTGAAACTCTGATTAATAAGTTGGCTGCTCATTCCCATGAATGGCACCAAGACTTAGATATTTCTCGTTCGATAAAATCTATTAGTTTTGATTTTGAAGATATGGTTAAAGATATGAATGTGCAATTGGGTAATTTAGGAAGGCAAATTGAAAAGTTTACTAAGGAAATGTATATGATTAAGGTAGGTTGTGAAAAATGCCAATGTCCTCATGCTACTAAAGATTATGTTGCTAGTCTTACCATGGAGGAAGTTTAGAATGTTTCGTATGTTAATCAATTTCAAGGAAACCCGAACTACCGTAATAATTATAATACGCCTTATCCTGGTAATAATAAAAACCCACCTGGTTTCTTTCCTGTTAAAGCACCCTTCATTCCAAATTCTTCTAATGATAAGAAATCTAATCTTGAAGAAAGCATCCTCACTTTCATCAAAAATCAAAATGAAGCTAATGATAACATAAAGGCTCAACTTTTCCAAGTACAAAATAATCATCAAACGTCAATTCAAAACTTAGAGCGCAATGTAACTAAGTTATTTAAACTTGTCGAGGGTAAAGTTCCGGTTAAATCTGAAGTTTCTAAGGAAGTTCATTTTGAAAAGGTAAATGCGGTTACTTTTATTAATATAGATGATAGTGATGGTTCTGATGATTCTGAATATGATTTTGATAAGAGGCCTAGAGAAAATGATCCTGAATATAATAGGTTTTGGGAAACTGTTAAGGGAATATCTGAAAGAGAACATCTTGGAAGAAAAGCAGTCCGTAAATATGTAGCTTCTAGAGGAGCTGATATAATGTGGGAACATGAATTAACTGAGGAAGAATTGTCCAAAGAAGTAGAAGAAATGAATGGTGGATATCCTGATTCGGAAGAAGAAGATGTTGCTACTAAATCCAAATCTATTAAAGAAGAGGACGCTGATTTAGATGAATATGTGGACAAAGTAGTTGAAGAAACAACTCGCAAGATAGATGATGAATCTGAAGAAGTCACAAAGTTCGCTGAATCGTTGAAAGGAAATAAGTGTTGGGTATTCATTCCGCCACGTGATGAAATTCAAAATGATAATTTGGTTAAGGAAAAGGAATTTGTTAGTGAAGTGCCATTAAAGCCAATAGAAATTTCAATTTCCGACTTCCCGATAGTTCGTGCTAATTCTGGATAATTTCATATCCCTTGTGAAATTAATGGTTCCACATCTGTTCGTGCGTTAGCTAATAGTGGGTCTAGTTTGAATATTATTCCTTTTAGCATGTTTGAGCGATTGAAGTTAAACACACTAGAACCTATTGATGAGATTGTTTGTTTTGGTAATCAAAGCTTAAGTCGTCCGAGGGGTATTGTGAAAAATGTTATGGTTAAAATAGGGTCAACTAAATTTCTTATTCATTTTCTTGTTATGGACATGGTGGAAAATAAGATCACTCCTATTCTTATAGGAACACCATTTCTGTCCATATCCAAAGCCATCATCAATTATGTCAGTAATACTATTATTATTCATCAAGGAAACCATAGTGAAACCCTGCCTATAACTGCAAAATCAGGTTTGAAAAGGAAGTTAAATGAGTATGAAAAAGGTAAGTGTGAAGAGAATAAGCCTAAGGAGTAATTCCTTAAGAAGAAAAGAGACGCGCAAATGACTCTATAATCAAAACTACCTATCCCTTTATGTTTGTTTATTAGGACTATATTATGTTAGTATGTTTTTATTTTATTTCTTTATCATGAATGTAAGAGCAATATAGCTCCTAAGTGTTTAAATATTTAAGTGATGAAGAATTATTAATAAAATATTATGTTCCTATTATGCTTGTGTTATTTAATATTTCGTCAAGTTACTTATTCAATTCAAAAGAAGTCCGCAAAAGTGCTCGCAGATCATTCTATGATCCTACAAATCGAGTAACATCACTCTCTCCCTTATTTTTAATTATGTCATTTATTTATTTATTTCATTTCTTTTATTATAAATGCAATGAGGACATTGCATAATCTAAGTGTGGGGAGGGAAGTGATTAATCACTTGAAAAAGTATAAAAGATACTATCAAATTTTCTCGAAAATGTTGAAAAATGGGTATAATTTTAAAAATTTTCGATTTTTCGAAAGCATAAATTCTTAGTCAAATTTATGTCTTTCTACTAACTTAATCTTAATGCTAATAAATAAAACTACTCTCAATTTTGAGATCGGATTACTTGTTTAAGATAAGAAGTTAAAAGCCAAAAATTGTAAAACGAGTGCAAGCTTATAGCCAGTACCATATGGCATAAGAAGCATGGACCACTGAGGCAGCAAAAGAGTCCAAATTGGGACCAAGAAAAAGACATTGCTAAAAGCAAAATAAATAAAAAGGAAAAAGAGCCCAATGAAGGCCAACGAAAGAAAAGAGTTCCAAAGAGAACCATACTCTTTTTAAAGTTAGAAAACAAAAGAGTCCAATGATGACCAAACTGTATAAATATGACTTAATAACTTTCAGGACTACTTATAATTCTTGGTCTGGGTCAGACTAGTTCTTATGAATAATAAATACTAACTTTTATTAAGACATACTTTTGACTTTGCAATTTTACTTTAATACCCATGATATAATTTATAAGGTTTACTTGAGGACAAGTAAAGGTTTAAGTTTGGGGAATTTGATAACTCCTAAATTATATAGTTTTTTTATAACATTTGGAGGAGTTATTTTAGTATTTTTGAGTCATTTTGATGCCAAAACACACTAAAATGGGTAAAAATAGGAAAAAAGGTATTTCTAATGATTATGTCCAAGTTATGTATTAAACAGGATCAAAAATGAAGAAAATTGCAAATTGGCTGTATGAAGCCGCCGACATGGTTCTAAGGAAGCCGCCGACTTTGAGGTTGAAAAGTACCAGAATGTTCCAGAATCGATAGAAATTGAAAGAACTTGTTGATCAAGAAAAAGGCAAAGGAAGCCGCCGGCCTGGTTGACACGTTTTCTCAACTTATTGATCAAGTTCAAGTAAAAATGGAAAAAAAATCAAGATAAAATCAGAAAGATCCGGTGAATCAAGTGAAGCCGCCGGCATGGCAATGAAGCCGCCAGCTTCATATGACGGTTACAAGAATTGACTTGCTGATTAAGTTTAACTTGCACGAGGAGTCACCGACTCAAGGCAAGCCGTCGGCTTCCCAATGAAGCCGCCGGCTTGGCCACCGCCCAAGAATCCTATAAATTGAAGCCCCTGGTCTCGGTTTTCATATGTTAAAAAGTTTTGAAGTAGATAGGTCATTTTTTAGGGGTTTTCTCTAAACCCTTAGGTTAGATTTACTCTTTTGTAATCAAGATTCAAGATTTTATTCAAGTATTTTTACATCTACCTTCTTTTCAAGGTATGATTCTATCTTTAATTTATTGTTTTGTCTATTTTATTTTCTGTATTCATTTCTGGTTGTCTTTTACTATGAATTAAACGTTCATAGTGATTACGTGGACGAAAGTTAGACTTCATCTGAGATTCAGATGAAGCCGCCGGCTTCACACCCAAACCGCCGGCTTGGTGTGAAGGAAGCCGCCGGCTTCGTGCTTCATTCTGTGCAGTTTCTGGTTCTTTTCCAGGTCTGTATGGTTGAATTTCTGTAATGATATTTAAACTGTTTCAAATCTATTTTGCTTGATTACATTTGTTTGGCATGCTTAATGATTAAATAACATGATTTTAAGGTTGATTAGTCATTGATATGATAAATCTATTATTTGATTCATGTTACTTGTTTAGATCTAGTCCATCAAACTTGTTAAATTGAATTGTATACAACTAAGTTAAAGAGTTTAATAGTGATAAACTTATTTGATTTGAATTACGCTTATATAATAGAAGTTGATATTGTTAGGTTTAATCGAAGATCCTTCGTTTGGATTTGTTTAATTAATGATTGAATGAAAACTTAGTAGTAATTGACTTTCATCTAGTAACTTGAGTTGATCTACTTGGTGTTTAATAGCTTATATAATTTGTCAGTCTATTTGCATATTGATCCTCATCACAAGATTGGTATGTATCATGTAATTCAATTAAACATGAAGAATTAAGATGTTAGTTATGCACATCACATATCTAGCATATGCTTTAAATCCTACTTATTGATTACTATGCAACACTTAGTTTAACCTATTAAGGGATAATAATTGGTCTATGATTGTTATTCTACTTTGTGTTAATATAAGTTATGAAACTTATCTAATATGAATTCCGTATGAATTAATTGTCCATGTAATCACTTGTATCTTTACTTGTATCTTTATTTGTATCTTATTTTGAATCTTCAATTCCTTATTTTATTTATCTTTAAAAGCAAACTCTTTCCTAAGAGAAATCTATCCCATAAAAGACATAAAAATATATCTTTAATTCTTTAATAAGAATTAAATAATAAAGCAACTCTTATCGTTACCACACTTCTCTTGGGACGATAACCTTACATACTACCTCTGATCGGGTTTTGTTGCTCGTTAGGTTGTTAAAGTGTATTAAATAAAGGTTTTATAAATTTAAAAGTTGAAGAATAAGCTAAGCACTACTGCACACACTTTCAACACATCACTTGATCAGGGAAGAATCAAACAGAACAAATAATCATTACAGATTCATAATTATACAGTTCTGAAAAAGACCAGAAACTACATAACTCGAAGCTCGAAGCCGACAATTTTGATAGATCCAGTCGGCGGCTAACGATCTGGAAGCCGATGACTTTATCTTATGATTCCAGCAATTAGCAGTTAACTACCATGAACGTTTAGTTCATGATAGAAGATGAATAAAACCATAAAATAAAGACTTAAACATAATTAAATAAAGATGCGATAAATTAAAGATAGAATTACCTCAAAAGTTGAAGGTAAATTGAATAACTTGAATTATATTGAATCCTTAAAGGATTTTACAATGAAAGAAACTTGAAATAAACCCTAAAACTAATAAAATTCGTAACTACAAACTATGAAAATTTTCTGCTCTCTAAAACAGAAATACCAGCCTCTATTTATAGATTTCGAAAACCGCCACCTGAGCCGACGGCTCAGGATATCTTGCCGGAGGCTAGGACCTAGTCGATGAATTTTTCTTCATGTTTAACTTTATCTTAACGTCAAATTAACTTTAACCGTGTTGCATAGCCGGCGGCTTGGCTTCGCCAGCCGGCGGCTTGTGTGTCTTACAGATTAAACCAAATCTTTTCCATATTTAACTTGAACTTGATCTTTACGTACAAGTGAATCTAGTCGGCAACTCAGATGATCCAGCTGGCAGCTCTGATGTATTTTCTTTGGTCAACAAGTTCTTCGATTTTTGACTTGAAATCAGGAACTTTCTGGAATTTCCCTGTGAAGCCGGCGGGTTGGAGTCCTTAAACGGCGGCTAACCTTTGACTTTTTGCTCTTTTTCTTCACTTTTTGACTTGTTTTATCACACCTTTTTACAAGATTGGTCAACTTTTATCCAAAAAGGTGTTGAAAACTATTTTAAATGACAAGATAACGAGCATAAAGTATGTATAAAATATGTATAAATCGAGCGTTATCAAATTCCCCATACTTAAACTTTACTTATCCTCAAGTAAACTAATAAAAATTCTAAAAATAGCGTATGTCTTAGTATATTTGAAATTCGTTGGGACTTGTATACTTGGTCTATTTTTCTTACTTTTTCCTCCCCATACTTCAATTATTCAAGGTCCCTAATAAACAAACAAAAAGGGAAAAAATAGAATCACATAACATTCTGGCATATAATAGGCGAATTTAGCAGAAATGGAAGAAAACATCACTTTATTACAAAGAAGATAAATAACATCATTGTTTAAAACATAGAATTGAAATGGAACAAAAAATGAAAATCCTGAGAAAATAAAAAGACATGATAGGTAGTTTTGATTAGAGATTCGTTTGCGCGACTCCTTCTTCCTTCTTCAATTACTCCTCAAGCACATTATATTCCAACACATCCTCTTCTTCCTTTAGCTTCATCCTTTCAACAATTATTTCCACTTTGTGAAACACCTTAAGAGCAGCCATATTTAACTTATGAACAGCCGTAGCATGAGCTAGCATTAGATTGGACAGTTGCTTTTCAATATCCTTATTAATCTTTGATTGGTCCTTCGTGAATTCCAATACTATCTTATCTATAGTAATTTTCTTTTTATTCAAATAATCCAAGTAATTAACACTATAACTTCCTTCCACACCTTTATCTTTCACTACCTTCACAAAATTCATTTTAAGATTTTCTCTAGGAACAATAGCGATGTATTCCACGAGCGTTCGTTGATGGAGAACAAGTGTATTATTACCATAATCAATAGTAGCTCGTGCAGTTAAAAGAAATGGAGATCCTAATATAATAGAAGTTTTGGGTTCCTCCTTTACATCTATCACCATAAAATTAACAAGATAGAAGGCGAAACCTATTCGAACTGGAATATCATTAGCAATGCCCAAAGGTTGGTGCATTTTACTATCGGCGAATGCAGTATCATCGTTAAGCGGTTGAAGAGCGGGCAATCCTAGACGATCAAAAATAGAAAATGGCATCATATTAACACTTTAGCCAATGTCGGCTAAAGCTTGGATCGGCATTAGACCTTGAATAAGACACGTAACATGAAATTCTCCAGGATCAGAATGAATTGGCCGAAATAACGAAGTAGGAATAGGGGCACTAGCTTACTCCTCTTCTTTCTTTCTTAACTCTTCTAAACACTTAAATACTTCTTCTCTTGCTTCATCACTTACTTTAAAACAATCATGAATATCAACGGAGCAAATAGCTTCTTACCTCATATTATTGTTTACATCAACCTCAAACTCATACGGTTGAAAATACTCGAACTTTTCTTTAGCTTTTAACAAATCCATCACTTGAGGTAGAAACTCTTCATCTTCCTCATCAGTCAACCTTGCATCTTCTTGAGCACCTTTTCCTTTCACATCATCAATTTATAAATCATCCATGGTTAACATATCATCAAAGTTCAATTCTTCATGACTTAAATCAACCTTACTAACCTTATCATCTTTTCCACTAGCGATTTCCTTCATCACGCCATCCTCATCAATATTACATTCAAAATAATACTTTAGTCCACTCTTACGATAGCTAACTCAATTATCAATTTCTTTAATAACATTAACTTTTTCAAAGGTAACCACTTTTGGCTTCCTGGTTTGAGCATTTTTAGCTTCAACTAATTGGAAGAGCTTATGAATATTTCTCTCTAAGGTATGGATGGATGATTGATGGTTGTTTTGCACTTGTGATAGTTTAGATTTGATGGTTTCATTGGCTTCTTGTTGATTCTTAATGAAATTAATGATATTCTCCTCAATATTTATGCGCCTCTCATTTTGAGTTGGTGAAGAAGTGTTAGGATTGAAGGGAGTTCTTGGTTGTTAATAGCCAGGTGGAGCTCTAGAATTGTTAGGATAGGGAGTTTGATAGTTATTTTGATTTATAAAGTTTAGATTTCCTTCTTTGAATTGATTAACATAAGCTACATTTTCCAACTGTTTCATACTAGCAACACAATCTTTTGTTAGATGAGGACCATTACATTTTTCATAACCCACCTTCATCGCATGCATTTCTTTACATAGCTTCTCCATTTGCCTTCCTAGATTTCCTAATTGTGCATTAATGGATTTCAACACATCTTCAAAATCATAACCAACAATATTAACAGAAAGAAATACTCAGATCTTGATGTCACTCATGTGAATGGGCAGCCATTTTTTCGATCAAGGTATGAGCTTCTTCAACAGTCTTGCTCATAATATTTCCTCTAGCTGAGATATCAATTTCTCTTCTAGTAGCGATATCACATCCGTTATAGAATATGGTAATAGATTGAAGATTTGTAAGACCATGTTGTGGACAAGTCCTAAGAAGTTGCCCATAACAAACTCAAGCATCGTATAAGGTTTCATTATTCTTTTGTCGAAAATTAGCGATTTCCGTTTGAAGAGTTACGTTTTTGGAAGCAGGAAAGAAAAGAGTAAGGAACTTTTCTATCATATCATTCCATGTTGTGATTTTCGCCTCGGGTAGTGAATTCAACCAATCCTTGGCATTGTCTTTTAAAGACCACGGAAACAACCTTAAGTAAACCACATTGTCATCAACCCCGGTAATCTTAGATAAGTTGCAGATTTCCTTAAGTTATCTTATGTGATCATTCGGATCTTCTTTACAGTACCTCGGATAACATTTTCCTTGATTAAGTGCATTATCGGACCTTTTACTTCGAAATTAGTTTCAATTGCTGGTTGGGTAATAGAGAGTAAAAATAGAATAAAAATAGTTTCATTTAGTTTCTATTTATCGGACCTTGACGATTTGCTTTCATCAACGCCTCCATAGATATATCAGCCATCTCAATGTCTGAATCAAAAATAGAATAAAAAAGGGACCCCAAACGATTAGAATGGAGGTGAAATATGCATAATATGATAAATAGAAGATGATCCTTCATCGAAATTTAGTCTCCTAACTAAGGAATCCATGGTATAATTATATTTATATATGAGTTTATCGGGATCGGGCAATTGTCTATCTAAAACAGGTTTCTTGGAATAGGTATTCATTTGATCTAGAAAAATAAGGGAAACATTAAGATCGAGTTTTAGGGAATTTGGGATTTTAATCCTACGAGAGAAGAGTTTTTAAAGAAAAGATTTAACTAATGGAAAAAATTATAAAATAACTAAATTATAAATAGAAGTAAATAAATTCAACTAATCAACTTTATCGTTTATCAATAAATAAGTAAACATAATTCAGATTATTGACTTTTTCAAGATTAAATGGGCGTCAACGTCTAGGTTCAGGGAGGATCCTTTATATCGTAAAATCCAGCAACCCTTCCCTAAAGGAGTAACGTCACCACTCTTTCAAGAAATATCAATAATCCTAGGTATATTCACAAATTCATCTTTACCGCCTTCTCCGGCAGCGGCACCAAAATATTGATGTGCGAAAAGTGTGCGTGTGCTTAGTTTGCTTTTCAACTTTTAGATTTATATAACCTTTTTTTACTAATTTACTTTGAACACCGTAACGAGCAACAAAACTCGGTTAAGTGTAGTATTTTAGGTTATCATCCTAAGAGAGCATAGAAGCGGATAAAAGTTGTTATCTATTTATATTTAGTCTAATTCTTAGGGAAGGATTAGAAGTGATTAATTAAATATTTTAATTAAGTAAATTAACAAAACGAACAAATAGGAAAGATAGAAAACGAGTATTAATAGAGAAGGTGATTACAAGGACTAGCAATGTTTGAAGGAATCTATTATATAGTTTCATACTTACATTGATAGATAGCACATAGCAATCATAGACCAATCACTATTCCTAAAAGGCTAAGCTACAAATCACGTAAAAAATGCAAAGTATGATCTAAAGCATAGGTCAACTAGGTGGATGTTCAAAGTTAACATCTTAATTCATAGCACTTTAATACATATCATCATAATCATATGATGGGGACTAAGGCAACATGCAAGTAGGCTGACAAATAGATAAGCTAATAAACTTAATCAGATCATTTTTAGTTACTAGCTTAAAGGAAATCTTAATCACGTTCTCATGCAATCGACAATTAAACACATATAAACGAAGGTTCTTCGACTAGGCCTAACAATAGCAAGTTTACTATGCAAGTGTAATTTATTATCTTTCTAATTCAATCCTACCAACAATCTTAACTTAATTTTCATACAATTCAAATACCTTGTTCGATGTGATTAACCTAGAAGATTAGATGAATCGAGTAAAAGCTTACTTAGAATTAAGTACTAGTTAATCCTAACTCTTATTATTTAATCATTAAACATGCAAACACATATCTTGATCATGGCAGAATCAAACAGAACAAAGAATCATCACAGAAACATAATTATACAGTTCTGGAAAAGACCAAAAACTGCATAACTCAAAGCTCGAAGTCGGCGACTTTGACAGATCCAGCCGGCGGCTAAGGATTTGGAACTCAGCGGGTTCATCTTATGATTCCAGCAATTTGCAGTTTTCATCCAAGTAACCACCATGAACGTTTAGTTCATGATAGAAGACAAATAAAAATCATAAAATACAGACTTAGACATAAGTAAATAAAGATACGAAAAAATAAAGATAGAATTACCTCAAAAGTTGAAGGTAAATTGAATAACTTAAATAATCCTGAATCCTTAAAGGATTTTACATTGAAATAAACTTGTAATAAACCCAAAAACTAATAAAATTCGTAACTACAAACTATGAAAATTTTATACTCTCTAAAACAGCAAAATTCAGCCTCTATTTATAGATTTCAAAAACCGCCACCTGTGCCGGTGGCTAGGACCTAGTCGGTGAATTTTTCTTCAAGTTTAAATTTATCTTCACTCCAAATTAACTTTAACCGTGTTGCTTAGCCGGTGGCTTGGCTTCGCCAGCTGGCAGCTTGTGTGTCTTCCGGATTTAACCAAATCTTTTCCATATTTATCTTGAACTTGATCTTTACGTACAAGTAACTCTAGCCGGTGGCTCAGATGACCCAGCCGGCAGCTCTCATGTATTTTCCTTGGTCAACAAGTTCTTCGATTTTTGACTTGAATTCTGGAACTTTCTAGAATTTCCCTGTGAAGCCGGCGGCTTGGAGTCCTTAACCGACGGCTAACCTTTGACTTTTTGACTTTTTGACTTTTTGCTCTTTTTCTTTACTTTTTGACCTATTTTATCACACTTTCTAAACAAACACATTAAAATCAACTTTTTACAAGAATTGTTAACTTTTATCCAAAAAAGTGTTGAAAACTATGTTTAAATACAAGATAACGCGCACAAAATATGTATAAATATGTATAATTCGAATGTTATCACTAATGATAAGTCATATCTATTTAAAAAATAAAACCACTCATATCTTAGTTTTAAAAATAGAACCGATGTATAAGCAGTGTAAATGTTAAAGGTTGTTACCTTTATTTGTAGAAATTGTATGGATAAGAATTCTCTACATTTATACCATTCCTAACGCACCTCAACCCACACCGTGGGTTCCAACGTGTACAAAAAGTCACTGTAAGTAACTAGAAGGGGGGTGAATAGTTACTTAATACGTTTTTAAAATTTTTTCGATTGATCACTAAACTTGATTAACTATGATCAACCAATTCAACTCAAACTTGATGTGTGTGGTGTTTATGTTCAAAATGAGAAGTAAAGTAATGTAAAGAACATAGACACAAGGATTTATAGTGATTCGGGTGGATGTTAACTAATCCACCTTAATCCACTCCCCGATTACACTAATTGGGATTTCTTGCTTCACTAAACACTTTTCTCCAAACCCGGTGGAGATCTGATTTACAAGTCTTCAACTTCTTTGGTAGACAACAAACCTAATCTTTCTAACCCTTTGAAAGACCAACTCCAACCTAGCTCAACTTGTCTTCAACTTGTACAAGTATTAATCTTCAACTAAGATTAATCAACTTTCTAAGTCTCTTATAAGCTAGCATATGCTTATACTAATTAAAGTTACAAGACTCATACAATTAGTGATGATAATCCTAAGACAATTCTAGGACATACATCACACTAAGTAAACTCACAAGATAACAAATTTGATTAGTAAGTTTACAACAACCAAATTCTATATCTTTAAGATCATAGAATCTTCTCTTGCTTGATCACATTTGAGTTGTAATTAAAGCCCTTGTGATCTCTGGAAATATGCCTTTGAAATGTGCAAGAGGGTGAGCTTCAAATGCTCTCCAATGCTTGCTATTTATAGTGGAAATCAAAAACTAGCCGTCGCCACACGGTCACTGTCACGATCGATCGTGGTTCGACCGTGCGTGCCTCTGTCATAAATTTGTATCCGTTGTATAACCGTTTGACTCAGATAACACCATATTTCGGAATCTTTACTTCATTTAGCACCTACAAAATAAACCCAATATCCTATACAAGTACTACACGTATTAAGTGTGTGGGATTGGTCTTATTGTTTGAAAATGACATAACACTCTAAATGTGGTAAACCCAACATTCTTGGAGAAGTGTTTTGATTGTCATTTTGGGTAATCTCAGTTTGGTCAAGACTTAGTTAGGTTCATCAATGAATTTGGTTCAATCCCAAAGACTAGTCAACATGTCATTAACTTTCTAGTTTCAATTAATCACAAATCATGTTCATTTTAAGATCAAGTAAAGATAGTTGAATGATGTCTTTCTAAGTTAAGCATTAAGGGTGTAAAGACATTAATGTTAAGTTGTACTTGGACATGTTACATAATGTGTTACTTATACAATACTAAATAGATTATTGACCATTATTACTTGTGAACCATGTTACACTTAATTCCTTGAAGTAACCTAGTTATTTGAATCCTAGTGTTCTAACAACTAACACATAGCAAGTTTAAGAGCATGTTAACAAGTTGGCAAATTAATGAGTATCAAACATATTGGCAAGTAGCAAGTAATACTCACATATAGCAAGAGATAGTTATTCTAACATCAATCATATAGATATTTGCAAAACAATACGATTTAAGCTTTGGCAAGCTTACTTGCAATATAACACATTGCATGATTAATATGTAAGCACATATTAATGTCCAACACATGTACAAGGGAAGAGCAATCTCTAGTTGAGACTTGGTGACCATCCTAAATGTATCTAAGTGTATTTTAGGATTACAAGTCTTTACTAGTTATACTTTAAAGTGTTGTTCTTCATTTAGTCTTAATTTGTCACTAAGTAATCTTTAATTGTAATTAGTATTCTAGTGACATTAGCTTATGTGTGTTGGTACTTGGTGATCATCCCAAGAATATCTAGACAAGTTTTAAGATCACAAGTTATTGATTAACACTTATGTGTTATGCTTAATCGTGGTTAAATTGTCATTAAGGTGTAATTAAGCGTGATTAACCAAGATTAGTGTTTTTATGACCAAAACTTAATTGAGTATGGAGAGGGCATCTATTATAAGTGTGTTGAGAAAGGTTTCATGAATTATAGATGTCGGGAAGTGATCAAACTAGATTTGGTCAAAAATGGTGACAACGAATTCTGTGGTCGCACTGCGGTTGACCTTGGTGACGACCGTGCAACTTGTTTTCACAAAACTGCTTTGCAGATTCAGTCTGGACTTCTACGGTCAGGTATACAGTCGGCGTACCTTTGACCATATAACTTTAATGATCTTTATTTTCATTCTTAGTTTTGTTTGATTTGGTCATTTGCAAGATCAAGTATGGATTAGTGAACTTGCATGTTTTATGTTAAGATGTCGATCATCACTTATGCATATGTATGTGTCATCATCAAAACATATTCTTTGGTTAAGTATCATACTTAACTTTGTCGGTTAGTCCATTAACCAACATTCAACCAACATTCTCCCCCTTTTTGATGATGACAAACATACACGTGATGAGGGACATTTTGCTATAAATATGCAAGTGTTAACATCACTTGTATCCATTTTTCTCCCCCTTTTGTCGAAGCAAAAAGGTTAGCTCCCTCTAGAACTATGCTCGCCCTTAAATCAAAGCTCCCCCTTAAATTGTGCAAGGTGGAAAATAATAATTAAAAGCATAACAAGCACACATTTTATTCATTAAAGTAGGGTTACACAACATAGATATGCATACATAAAATTATGCATGGAGAATACATCATAGAGCGAAAACATTCATAACATAGGTAGGCATTCTTCAAATGACCTTGACCTAGTTCTTGCGGTGAACGTAGTGATGAGTGTCTCTTATTATTCCTTCAAGCTGCTCAGATGTCGTCCGATTTTTAGAACATTCTCATGAATGTCGCTTTTAATTGATGTGGATGATTTTCATTGGTTGGGGATTTTGTTGCCTATGGCTTTTACTCCAAATAAAAAAAATCAAATATTATTTTCTTATATATACAAAAATATTAAAAAATAGCCGTTAATTACATTAATAGTTAAAAACGATTACATTATTCTAATAAAACAATTAGAGTATCCTCATTAAACTACAACTTAATTCCTAAAAAATGAATAACACATCAACTAAATGATAAAATTAACGGCTATCAGGTTGCAACTTTCATCGGTCACTTACCCATCCCTCACACACGTAAGGAGAATCAGTGTAAGGAGAATCAGTGTCATCTTCATTATCACTATCAATAATATTAATACTATCATCAATAAATGCAGCATACAACTTAATTGTTTCATAACAGATATCTTGGGTCGCCCTACCAAAGGAGATCAATCTTCGTTATCCGTAAGAAGAGTGGCCTTAATATTGGCATATTTGAAATGCCAAAATTGTTTGTACTCGAAAAGTACATTATCTTTATGAAACTCGAACAAATTTGATATCTCAAACTGGCGCACATCAATATTGAAGTTTGTTTTGTAGCCACTGGAATAAGACTTCAATTAATCATCAAATCGACCACCATAATATACGATAATATGACTCTAATGTAATAAATAAAAGATTCATAGTGAACAATAGAAAGAGAGTTTCAGAAATCTAAAAGTTGTAGGAAATTAGGAATGTGATTTGATGATAACGGAATGGTGTATATATAGTAGTAAAAAAATGGTTGTTCGAGGTTTTAAAAAGTAACCGTTTGGCATTATTTATATTATTGTTTACTATTATTTTCATATATATATATATATATATATATATATATATATATATATATATATATATATATATATATATATATATATATATATATATATATATATATATATATATATATATATATATATATATATATATATAAAATACTAAACAAATTAATATAACAAAAAAATTAAAATAAAATTCATATCAACATTTCACCAACAACTCACACCACCATTGCTCTACATAAAAAAACCCGCAATGCCAAGTCATCAAAAAAGTGCAAAAAAAAACAAAAACAAAAACAAAAACAAAACTCACACCACAAACAAACGTCCATCCCCATTATTTATGGTCTTACATATAACATGACTTGTCATGTTACAAGAGTTCGTGAAAAAAATAATAGGGAGCCCATTATTTATTCCATTGTGTATTTTTTTTTTTTTAAAAGACAAAACATTTTATCAAAACGCGAAGATTACAATACAGTTGGCCCGAGTCACAAGTCTTGAGCCAAACACACGAAATCACAAATACACAAACAATAAACTATATACTATTACATATGGTTGTGAGTTGGCAACTGACTATTGTAGACATAAAACACCATCTAATTTTATTTGATTATGAACAATGTAGATATGAATTTGGGCTTGAGATCCACGTTAACCACTCGAATTTCTTCTTATTTGATCTATAAGAGATCCACTCGAAAGACATGGTTTGTATCTCACTTAGTGCCATCGGGGCATGCTAAGACTTTCCTTGAAATTCTAATTTGTTTCGATTCTTCCAAATTAGATACAAACATGTCCATTTTATAGCTTGCCACATTACTCGCCTTTACTCGACATTGAAGTTGGACCGTTGTCATCTATAAGTTATGGGAGTGATTTTGGTGTTATGTTACCAAACCCCCACCATTTGAAAACCCAATCTTAAATCTATTCTACCTTCTTGTAACTAACGAGAGCATGACGACCGATTCGAGGTCGTCATCACATAGCAGACATCTTACGCTATGTAAATCTATCCCTCTTATATCAAGCTATAGTTTTACGGGTAGTCTCATTTTTTGTGCCCGCCAAATAAATATTTCAATCTGTTTTGGTATAAGGTTCTTACGAGACATACCAATATGAGAGGAAAACGGCCCGAGGATCTGTTCATCAATTAAATCCTGGAGATGCTTCACCGTAAATACCCCATTAATTGTATAGGCCCATTTCCAACAGTCTTGTAAACCTTCGCTAATTGTGACATTCGAAACAAAACACTGCAGGTTATCTAATTCTGCTGCTGTTCTTCCACTTGGGATGCCTGACCAATTCCAAGTAGAACAATACCCTCATCATCCATATGTAATCGATCTCTGAAGCTACCATGTTTCTCACCTCCAACCTGTAAATCCGTGCGAATAAGTCACAAAGTTTGTTGCTAATGGTCCAATGCTCGTGCCAGAAAGAAGTTTCACCACCATCGCCTATGGTCTTGATGAAAGAAGCATTAAACGGCACCTGAAGTTCTTCGATTAGAGTACCTATTAAGATTATATTTTGCCAAACACTTGATGAAGAGGAATGAATAAATTCACTCCCCCTCATTAAGCCACCACACAAACCATAAATGTTACGAATAAATTTTACCTAAAAAGAGTCGTTTCGGTTTTAAACCCCAACCACCATTTTCTCAATAAGGCTAGGTTTTTGCCTTTAAGTGACCCCATATTCAACCCCCATTCCTGAAAGTGTTAAGGATATTTTACCGTGTAACCCAAGAAATTTTTTCCCCAGAATCGGAGCCCCCTCCCCCTAAAAGAACCCTCTCCTCATACTCTCAAGTATTTTAATCACACTCGGTGGCGTGCGATAGAGCAAGAAATAATACAACGGAAGACTATTATGAACCGATTTTATTAGGACTAATCTTCCTCTAAACGACAATGAACGCATCTTCCAACTTGAATGTCTAGACTTAAACTTATCGATGAATGGGTTCCAATCATTAACTTTATTCATCTTATCACCAATAGATGGTCCAAGATAGATAAATGTGAATTTACCTATTTGACACCATGTTTAGCAATATGGTTAACCTCCGTAAATTCAACCCCAACCCCTATAAAAACCACTTTCTGGAAGTTAATTTCAAACACGAAGAAAGCTCGAAACATTTTAGAAGATTTCTCAAATTAAGTGCGTTTGTTCTACCCCAATCACCAAAGAAAATAGTGTCATCCGCATATTGTAGTGGCGAGACTAATACATTTTCATCTCCTACCTCGACTCCTTTGAAAAGACCATTTTCGATTGCAACTTTTGTAAGTATATTTAGACCTTCCACCGCCGAGATGAAAAGAAACGGTGAAAGAGGATCACCTTGCCTAACCCCTCTTCCAAGTGAAATATGTTTTGTAGGCGAACCATTAATTAGAATTGAGATAAAAGCCGATTTGAGACAAGATTCAATCCACTTTATCCATTTAGACCCGAACCCCGTACATTTCATCACCTCGAAAAGGAAACACCAATTAAGGCTATCAAAAGCCTTTTCAAAATCAACTTTAAAAATTATTCCTTTTTTCTTTTTAGCCTTAAAAAATTTAATAGTTTCATTTACAATGAGCGCATTATCAAGAATATATCTTCCTTTTAGAAAGGTTCCGAACCCACTAATGACGGTAAAAATTTCCGAATACTGTTCGAAAGAATTTTTGCAATAATCTTGTAATAGCTACCAATTAAGCTAATTGGTCAAAAGTCTCCCAAACTCACCGGATCCAATTTTTTTGGCACGACGGTAACAACGAGGCATTACATCCATGTGACATTTCACCTTTTTCTCAAAACCACGAAATGACACTTACTAAATCATCATTTATTAACTTTCAAAATTTCTTGAAGAAACGCATGTTAAAATCGTCGGGTCCGGGCGTCTTTGTACTTTCACAATCATTAATAGCTTCAAGGATTTCATCTTCAAGAATTGTCCTTTCAAGTGCCATTGCATCATCGTGTGTAATCGTAGGATAATTAGGATCTTCCAACGATGGTCTCATATCATCTGGTTCTTCAAAGATTCGTTTAAAATGTTCAAAAGCATCCGTCTTGATATCACTCGGATCTTCATTCCATGACCCGTTCATGTTGAGTCCCTGGATGTTGCATTTATTATACTTGTTTCTAATCATCGAGTGAAATAATTTGGTGTTTCCGTCTCCTTCAAGAGCCCATCTAACATGCGCTTTTTGTTTGATCATGCTTGCTTTGCACTTTTCTTTTTCCAACCATTGTTTCCTTGCTATGCTCCATGACTCCAACTCAACATCAGTAAGTGTAACAGTTCCCGCCTTTAACTCCAAACATAATGCATCTTTTTTATAGAGTTCAATTTCTTTTTCTATTTTCCCGAACTTTTCATTACACCATGATTTTACGACCATTTTCACATCTCTTAGTTTTTTCAAAAATTTCTGTCAAGTTTGGCATCTATGTGAACAATTCTCCCATACATGTCCCTTCTAGGCTTCACAAACAATATCTTTAATGCCTTCCTCTTCGAGCCATACATAAAAAAATTTAAAAGGTTTTGGGCCGAAATTTATATCTTCATCTTTTAAAATAATAGGACAGTGATTTGATTTCGCGCAATCCAATGTGGCTGCCGACAAGTTTTCCCATAGAAAATTAAATTTTTCAGAAACTAGAAACCGGTCTAATTTACAAAATTTATTTCTGTCATCGCTAACCCACTTAAAACTCCTACCCCTGATTGGAACATCCAAAAGATTATTTGACTCTATGATATCATTAAACCTCTTCTCCCTGCAATCAATATAAACACAATTAAAATGTTTCGATTGATTTCTTACCTCGTTTAAATCTCCACATAGCACCCACGGTTCATCCTCATCATCAACTAGTTTTGTCAATGAATCCGACAGTTTAATTTTTTTCCAGATTCTCATGTGGCCCATAAGCATTAACCACATTTAAGATAGAGCCATTACTTTTCCAGTTTCCTCTAATACCAAACACATATTCAATTTCAATAACATCCAGAGCCTTGAAATAAGATGTGTCCCATATTAACAATTGACCCCCAGATTTCTCGACCATCTCCCGTTGGATGAAATCACAGTTTCCATTACCCCATAATGACTAAACCTAATGTAAGTTTAGTGTGTGAAGTTTCGTCTCTTGTAAGGCTAAAAAGGAAGGATTTTTTCCGATTAGATTTTTCGTTGGCCCAAACTTATTATCAATCCCGACACCGAACCCCTTAATATTGTAAGATATAATCTTCATAAAACACAATTTAATAGCGAATTGGGGAAAGATACTTACTGTACCAGTGGCTTCTTTTGCCACTTCAAGCCTAATCGTTGCCCATATTCAAACAATTCCTCACTGTTGATTGATTTATAGGAACATGAGTCGCCTTTATTAGCGCCATCTGATTTCAGACTCGAACTTGAACGTACTGATTTCTCATTATTTAAACTCGCGTCAGATGGTTACTACCCTTCGCACATGACGTGCACCTCGATCAAACTGTATGATTATGCAATTTACCTTTTCTTGCTGCATTCTGTAGGTCCATCATCCTAGAAGATGATTTCTATTTACGTATAGAGGACCAGCAACAATCTTTCTTGCTTCTGCCTGCACCGTTCGCTAGATTGACATTGATTTCTCTTTTATTGGAATTTAGATTGACATTTGGTTTTAATTTGAGGGAGTCCCTCTATGATCCTGATTCGTTCATAACTGGACTAGTTTCATTGTTACTCATATCTCCCTCAGGCCAACATTTTTCTTCTTTAATCGATTCTGGGTGTAATGGCCTTAAAGGCCCATCAACGTAATTAGGAGTGTTGTAAGGCCCACTGTTCACGTTACAAGGTTGCGATTTGGTATTAACCCGTTTTGGGATTTCTGGCCCATGGTCATGTTGACGATTACAATTTGGGCTTTCAAGCCAATGATCCTTTTGGATGTTGGGCTAGAAATCTTGAGGAATTATCTCGGTGACTTCATCCGTATTAAGATTATCAACACACTGGCCACAACACCGTCTTGAAACTTGGTCTCCACATTAATAGATTCACGCTCTCCAGGGTTTTTGGGAATCTGTGCGTTGGAGACTAGACTATTGACCTTTGGTTTCCCGATGATCAAACCAAAATCGTTTAGCTTAAATAGATTTCGGGTTTGAGAGCTTGATTTGGGAAAAAGAGTGGATCGAATGTTTTAACTCCAATAATTGTGCGAACCCCGATTTAAAATCTGGATTTCAAGGGCGTATAACAATCGATGAGATTAACCTTATTCGATCGGAATTGAATAAGTTAATATCTTAGGGTGGAGATTAATTTCGATATCTACCGGAATCTTAATCGGAATTGTACTATTGACTGGAGAGATGTTACTGTAATTAATTTGGGCAGAGTAACATTAATGCATCCAATGTTGTTGAATGAATGATCTTGTTCGTGTATTTATAGGTGTTATGAGGGAACGGTGACGTGGCACATGTCCCTTTCATGGTTGTAACAAACTTTGCTAATCCCGAGGATTGACGTGGCACCTGTCCCTTTCATGAGAATAATGAGTAGATCCTTACAAACTCTCCTAGATTCAAGGGCTGACGTGGCGTGCATCTTGTTTATATGTTTGTTCCGGGATCAAGTATTCGTTTTGGGATAGTGCACTTATTCCTGGATGAAGTGTCTGTTCTGGGACAATGCACTTGTTTCGGGACAACGTGCTTGTTCCGGGACAGCGTGCTTGTCCCGGGATGGTATCCTTGTACCGGTCCAGAATATCTAAACCGGGAAGTTGTGGTAGTTTCGGGAGTGTAGTGGATCCGACCAGGTCGTGACGGATGAATGCCTCAGTCAATCAAGAAGGTTTTGTCTTGTGTTTATTCCAAGTGTTTCTTCACGGTATCTGTTATGACCGGGCAAGATTGTAGCCGGTTTGTGAATAGACTTATAAAGATTGTAGCCGACGTCCATGGTCCAGCAGGCCTTGTTATGTGATGACATGATTCCCGGCTTCTTAATGCTTTTTGTGTCCGGCTAGGTGGTGCCGGTAGCCAGCGCACTTGTCCAGGTAGGACAAGTTTTATGTAGCGTCTAGGCTAGCCTATGTCCGGTACGCTTCTTCCCGGATGCGTGTGCAAGTAACCTTCTGATCAGCTTACTAAAGTAGGGCCGGGAAGGTGTTACTTGCCCGTGATGCTTCATGCCGGGAATATTCTGGCCGGAATGTTGTTGACATTGTACTTTTCTGAGACGGATCATTATATGTATCATCACCCGACATCATCATTACGATCTTGGTTTGAGTTCTCGAAATTTCTAGAGTCAGACTCTTCATCTTCAAATTTCGGTGACTTGCAGTTCCAATCAATATTGCCAGAATAATGCATATTCCGTTTAGACTCCTCAACCTGTTCCACTTCATCATCACACTCTAGATTGAATAATAGTTCATCATCTCCTAAATCTTCAAATGTGTCGTCAACGTATACGTATTCATCACATGAGTTTTCGTTTTTCGATTAAGTTCCCTCAGATTTCTCAAATCCCCCAATTTTGATTTGGAATACCCGCGACGGATCTTCTCTTACACTAACGTAGTGGAGATCATTGTTTTCTGATAATTTAACCCAACCATTTATGCATGTGGTAATGTTACAAATATAAATGAAAACACTTCCAGTGTGTAGGTTTTGATTATCGTTATAAATGTGAGAATTTTCCATATCATGTATCTTACCCCACCAACCTTTTTTTTTTTTTTTAACGGCTCTTACCCCACCAACCTGCTATCATTCTAAAAGTATCTTCATTCCATTGTGTAACCGGTAACACCATGAATATCAACCGAAACTAATTTCCTCGGGGACCGATGCTCGTTGTTTAACACTTGAATAGTATTGAACCATTTGTGAACTGTGTGGTTCTTGTTCTCCATAATACTGCTTGCTATACTTGGTGAATTGAAAACTAACAATACCTCCATTCCCCCGATATACTTAATGGATAAATTAGACAATCCCTCCATCTTACATAGTTCTTCAAAGTTATAGAAGAGGTTCAGATTCATTAACTCACACACAATATATTTCTCTATTAATTTGTTGTCTTGCTCCTTTACTTTGATTGTTCTTGCATCAGTGTAGGTTGAACTTTCATGATTAATTTGCATATCACGCTTTGCCATCAACGTATCATTTCTTTGTCTCATAACCTTCTCCCTTAAATCTTCTTCAATTTTTTTTTTTATTGAGTTTTTCCAGTAAATCTCCTTTTTGATTTCCCATAACATCGCTAAAACTCCTCTCATCCCTAAAAGGATTACTATCGAAATGATGCATGCCTCTAGGTGTAACCCGATTGGTCTTCATGTTTCTGTTTCTGCCTTCATCTTCCCTATCCTTCGCCTTGAAATTTCTTATAGGTAGTCCATTGAAGTTGATCTTTTCGAATACACTCATTAACTGGTCTACACATTCCACATTACCAAACCGTGCATATGCAAATCAACTACCATGCATTCCGCAATCTTTTCCCGACCACGTACACGTCTCTTATGTCCCCAAATGGTTTGAAGGTCTTCCACAAATCCTCCACGGAGCAACTTTCCAGGAAGTTGTAAAACATGAACGAAGTCAAATAAATTCCGAATACTCTAGTTAGTTGATCTTGAAGTTTCCCGTTGTATCGATCTCCCAAATATTATTCTAAAAAGTTTGATAAGTCAAATGTTAAGCTGAAAGAAATAAATAAAACTATCGATATATAGTCAAAGGTCATAAGGAATACATGATTGTCATGTACTGAGTATCAACAACAACAACAATACCCAATCCCACAAAAGTGGGGTATGGGAGAGGTGGGTGTAGACAATCATTCCTCGTACCCTAGACTAGAAGGAAGTCACTACTCCACCCGCGGGTATAGAACCCGCGCCTAGATAAGGTCGTCCCTCCCTCTACTCTAGAGTAAAAGAGATTGCTTCCAAAAGGACCTCTGGCCAGAAATGCTCATAAAAACGAAATAGATAGGGTAAATGATACGTACCTGTAAGAGTTATGTGCGCCTAGCAAGATGCAACCATACACAGTAACCAAAAAAGAAAACACATATAGCAGTAATGCACAACAGTAGGGCAAATAGCATGGATCATATAGAGCACATAACCATTTAATCTCAAATAGGCATACATACAAACAAACAATATGTATATGTATATATATATATATATATATATATATATATATATATATATATATATATATATATATATATATATATATATATATATACATATACATATATATATAAACCCGCACCACACATAAGCTTGGATAAAAACACATGCTTAAACATATATACATAAAGAAACATTCGTAGATATATATACCTAGGTACAGATACAAGACAGACAAACACAAAACATGCACTTAGATACATAGATACATATATAGATACAAACATATGCATCGGTACGTATATATAGCCTAAAAACAAATAAGTAGATACAGGGGCAGTGTAGCTATAGAATATCTAGTTATAGTTATATATTAGTAGTATAAAAAAAAAAAAAAAAAACTCAATTATTCTAATTCTACTCCTCCACATGCTCCTATCAGAAGTCATGTCCTCCGTCAGTAGCAGCTCTTTCATGTCCAGCTTCAATATATCCTCCATCCTACGTCTAGGTCTACCTCTTCTCCTAACGCCGCCAACGGCGAGGGTCTCGACTCTCCTAACCGGGGCTAAAATTGGGCGCCTCCTAACATGCCCGAACCATCTAAGTCGTCCTTCCCTAAGTCATGTACTGAGTATAGAACCTTATAACCATAATTGCATTATTTTATTTTTGAAATTAAACCAGTCATATCTCCTTTTTATGATATGACTTTAGAGTGAAAGTTACATATTACTCTACTAGTTTTAAGGCTTGTTAAGTAGAATTATATGTTAGAAGAAATACGTAAAGCTTGCAATATTTAGTTTCTACTAAGTTGTTATACTCAAGGTAATATTTTTAAGAATGAAGTGGGATTTGTTTATTTTCTTTAACAAAATAATGTACTTTTGGTCAGATTTCATACTCAAGTTTGGTACTACGACAGTCAAATTTTTTATATCCAATATATATATATATATATATATATATATATATATATATATGTGTGTGTGTGTGTGTGTGCGCGCGCGCGCGAGTGTGCCCCATGATATATTTGGGTTTTTGTTTGGGCGACGGATATAGTTATAGGAGATCGATTTCTTTGTATCACGTGATTAACTTGAAAATCAAATGTGATATAAGTGTTAGATAATATGTGTTCTACTTTATAACAATAAGAATGTGCGATATTCATTCAGATGCAATATTTTCTCAATCACATGTGTGATTAATTTGAATAACTAATATTGGTCGGAAAACGTCACTCAAATTAGTTTCTTTACTCTCAGTAAGATCAACTAAATTGATAATAATTCTTTATCACGAGATCAATATGATTAGTTCTGAGTCGTCCAATTATGTGATAAAAACATTGATCTGTATGTTTTTCTACAATCGTGTGATTTGGGCTATCGAAATATGTAAAGATACAGAAAATGGAAATGGTACTAATTTAGTGGAACTCTTTTTTTGGGAACGTAATTTGTTAAAGTAAACGATTTATGTTTTTTAAGATAAAAAAAATGACAAAAAATGTCAACTATCAAACAAGTGACGGTTGCAAACTACAACTATACGGTTGAACTTTTCTTTATATAGTAGTCTTTGTGTATCACATATATATAAATGTAAATACAAATTTTATCAACTGTAGCTAGGACAATGTAAGTTCAATCATAAAATAAGGAGCGATGATGAATATTACTATTACTAGTGAAATGACCCGTGGAATTACGAGTTTGTTTAAACGAAACAGTTTTATGATATATTTTAGGAATTAAGTGAACGCAAATGCTAAAGTCATTTAGTTTAATGACTCGTGGAACCACAGATTCCGACTAAGAAATTTGTCGCTGCTTTTACAAACATATTGATATACTTAACTCGTCTGAACAAATGAACCACATTTATTCTTCCACCACTTTCTTCCAATTTTCATCACAATTATTATTTTTCATGTCATAAAAGCTACATTACAATATTTTATTGAAACATGTATTTCGCATACATATATAACGTAATTAATCTCATAAAGAGAACTCACATTTGAATAATAATAATATAATAATAATAAAGTTTGCTATAAAATTGAGTATTTATATTTTTAATAATAATTATTAGTAATAACAATTGTTTTTTCAATCTTTTTTTTTAAAACTAAAATACAATTATTATATGAAAGTTGTACAATATACTTTAAAGTTTGTACATGTGTTCATGGGTTGTTTTGTAAAAAATTGTACAATTTGTTTTAAAGTTTGTACATACGATCATGGGGGTGTTACTCATAAGATTGTACATAATGTTTCAAATATTGTACATGTTGTCATGATGTTATTTTACCATAAGCTTGTACATAATGGTTCAAATATTATACATATGGTCATGGAGATATTTTATCATAAGATTGTACATAATGCTTCATATATTATACAATTAACATGTTAATATTTTTATTAAAAATAATTAATTATTGTAATGACATCATTATGAAACGCTTTGAAATTTTTTCTTTAATTTAGATTTTTTTTAAGATTGAATAATCCTTATTTATGAAATCATCATTTTAAAGATTTATATGATACTATAAATGCACATTTAATTTGTAAGATGCATACTTTTAATACGCAAATATATATATATATATATATATATATATATATATATATATATATATATATATATATATATATATATATATATATATATATATATATATATAATATGATGAAAAAAGTCACCTTATATTTATGTCATATACGATGCTTTTTTTAAAGTTAAAACGACAATATTATTTAATTCTCCATAGCAAGGCACTAAGAGGGAAATTACAAAGACTTTAAAAGTCAAGAGTTCCAATTTGAAACTACATAATCTCTATTTTTTGCCAACGAAACGAATATAATTTAACTATATCGACAGGACTACTACAAAAAAAAGAACATTAAATACAATGTCGTTTCGAAATCGCCATAATACTTAAGGATGAGTAATTACAAGTGTGATTACTCCCTTTTGAATCCAGATGGAGACCCTCAATCCAATATTAGTATTCTATATGACACAGTATAAAATAGCGACTGAGCTTGAATGAAAATTTTAGAGAGAAAAATTATCTAAGTATAAAAGTATAAAGTATGAACCGTTCATGAGTAGAAAAATAAAAATTTAACTTGTCAAGACTACTTCAAGTAAATGAGTATATTATTCAGATGTAAGTATCCAGCCGAACAACTAAAACGCAAGATAACAAGATATGAGTTAGTAAGCTTTGAACCTAATAACTTTTATAAAGTAGATTGTTGATAACTCAAATTCTACAAGTTATCAAACGTAACAATTTTGGCGTTTAGTTTGAGTGCTAAATTTGGGAAAAAAGTGGTAATAGGTAATAGATTGTTTTAACTCCGGCAATCGTCAAACCCGATCGGAATCTGAGAATTCACGAGGATGTAAAACAATCAATGGGTTTAATCTCCTCGATTGGATCAAGTAGATTCATATCTTAAAGGGATTGAACTCAGGTGATAACCGGAATTCAATATAATTGTATATAGATGAGTTTTTTAGCAGAGTAACGGCGTATTAATTAGATTGATCGTGTGTAACGAATGACCCATGGGTGTATTTATAGACGCCAATAGTTTGTTAGAGGGGATGATGACGTGACACATGTCTCTTTCATGATTGTAACAAACTATCGTAACAATATTTCTTGAAAATTCGGGTTGACATGGCCTAAACGCTCCACTCGTGTGTTAATGCCAGACCTTTTTGATACACGCGTGCAAGCTATAGGGTATCCTACACACTTGTCTAAGTGGAAGGGCTTATGTGTAAACACAACCTTAAAATCGTCAAGTGTTATTCACGGCATTTTCCATCCGGATGGTTCCTTATATGAATTGCATGTTAGAGTTATATCCGATTAGCTTCTAACTGGCTTTCACTATTTTGTTGTTTATTCGGGTTTTGCCTAATTGGTGTATATGTCAATCTTTCGTCTGCCGTATGCTTATTCGACTAGCGTCCAGGTGGCTTGTACGTTATCGTTGTGTCCGGTAGCTGGTTTGACTTTAACTGTTGTCTTGTTCTTGGCTGGTAAAAGCACATACTTTTGAATTCTTTTGATGTTTTACTTGATAAATGTGGGTAAGTCTTATGTGAATACGATTTATTTGATAAGGATCAAATATGTGTATCATCAGCAAGCACTTAGGACTCTAATATGCACAGATTTACACTTGTGCACAATGATGCACATTAAAAAAGTTTAGTATTTATACACAAAAATACACTTGTGCACATTAAAAAAGTTCTGTTTTGAACTTTTGACTCTATATATATATCCCTTTCTCGCCCTTTCTAATGTCCTAGCGAAGGCAGTGTTAGTGAAAGCTCAATAGATAAAATTTATTGTTACACATAGCTCACGATCCGATACGAACAAATCTATTCAATGGGTGGATGCGAATTAGAATTTCTTAACGAAGCAATTTCTTTCCTATCGTAGACTCAATCCCATATTCGATGAAAGACTTAGAGAAGGGCAACATAGCATTCGCTTCAAGTGAACAAGCTCAACCTTGAGAATGGTGGTAGGCCGAAGGTCCTTTGAATGCTTCAACTTGGCCACTGAAGAGGGCGAAGGTTGGGCAAGAGACAAAGTGGTAGAAGGTTGTGTAATTTTACGTAATATGATTTTAGAAGACAATAATTTTTCACTATATAAATGGGAAGAAAGATTTATTACCGAGGATATGGAGAATCGTCCCCAACCTATAAGGAATAGAGGACGTGATCAAGACATTATCAAGAGAAATAAGGGATAGGGTGGTACACGACCAACTTACCGATGATTTAATCGAGCATATATGAAATCTTCCATTGAAATTTCGAGCTTTGGATAATGCATGTTATGTAATCTCTATTTTTAATATTTTTAGTTCGGGGAAGCTAACCTGGTTTAATATCTACGGCGTTTGAAGCGACTCGTCCTAATCCATAAGGATGAATACATTACATTTGGTTACATCGCGAGGTACTTGACCTCTATATGATACATTTTACAAACATTGCATTCGTTTTTAAAAGACAAACTTTCATTTCATCGAAAGTTGACGGCATGCATACCATCTCATAAAATATCCAACTATAATTGACTTAATAATAATCTTGATGAACTCAACGACTCGAATGCAACGTCTTTTGAAATATGTCATGAATGACTCCAAGTAATATCTCTAAAATGAGCAAATGCACAGCGGAAGATTTCTTTCATACCTGAGAATAAACATGCTTTCAAGTGGCAACCAAAAGGTTGGTGAGTTAATTAGTTTATCATAAACAATCATTTCATAATTTTAATAGACCACAAGATTTCATATTTCCATTTCTCATAAACATACGTCCCATACATAGACACAAAAATAATCATTCATATGCTGAACACCTGGTAACCGACATTAACAAGATGCATATAAGAATATCCCCTATCATTTCGGGAAATCCTTCGGACATGATATAAACAACATCGAAGTACTAAAGCATCCGGTACTTTGGATGGGGTTCGTTAGGCCCAATAGACCTATCTTTAGGATTCGCGTCAATTAGTAGACTGGTTTACTAATTCTTAGGCTACCAAGCAAAAGGGACATATTCGGCTTCGATCATTCAACCATATAATGTAGTTTCCATTACTTGTGTCCATTTCGTAAAACATTTATAAAAGAGCATGTATTCTCAGTCCCAAAAATATATATTGCAAAAGCATTTAAAAAGGGAGCAATCACCTAATGTATTTTGTAGTAAAAATATATATGACTATACTGAACAATGCAGGGTTGGCCTCGGATTCACGAACCTATATTGTTTGTATATATATTAAAACATATAATGGAAATCACATAATTTTATTTATTAATATATGTTACTTATATATATATTTGTAGTTTGATGACGTAGGGTTTAGCCCAATTAGGGTCTACACAATTAACTTGGGCCCCAAGTCAATTACCCCTAATTCCCATCTATAAATATGGGGCAAAACCTACATCAAGTTCACAATCTCTCAATCGCATACAACTCTTACTCTCTCAATGAAAGCACCACCTCATACGATCATTCGATCACACCGCAATGCCGCCACCGCAAGTCCGCAACGCACACGGCAGTTATCGCCGGATCTTCTCCACGATCGTCTTCACGATCGCAACTCTAGGGTTTTTACCTACGGGTCTTGTAGGGTTTTTTCTCCCTTTGCCGTTGATAGGGTCCGACTATCGACCGGCGGGCAATTCGTTGGCCACCCTCCCGAGATCATCATCTCGGGTACGGGTTATTCACGGTAACCGTACCGGAGATCAACGACGTTGACGCCTAAAAAAACCCTTTCGCATTGATGTCCGTGTGTATGTTTTCCCTTGGAAAAAATATGCATGAACATAGTTATATAGGATTTATATTAAATTCCATTTAAAACATATACTTATATTATATCTTAAATTATATGTTATATATATATTTATTTGGTATATATATATGTTTTAAAATGATTAATATATATTCATTTAGTTATATTAATATATATATTCATATATACTCATGTATGTATATATATATATATATATATATATATATATTTATTATTATGTTTGAAAATCAATAGTTTGTTACATGTAATTATGTATCTAGGTAATGTTAATATCTAGTAATATGAAATATTAATATAGTTATAGTATATGTACTAAATACATTTTATATACAAAATTATTTATTTGTTAAAAATGATAGTTTTGACATTAGTGAGTTACTAATAATAATAATTTTATTAATAATGATAATACTAATAATGGTAATAATATGGTTAATAATGATAATAATAATACTAATAATTATAAAAATGATACTAATAAATAATAATAATATTTTATTGTTTTCATATTAATGATACTAATAATAATCCTAAACATGTTAATATTAATAATACATATATTAGGAGTGATATTAATAATAATAGTTATAATACTTGTAATAACAACAAATAGTAATAATAATAATAATAACAACAACAACAACAACAATAATAATAATAATAATAATAATAATAATAATAATAATAATAATAATAATAATAATAATATAATAATAATAATAATAATAATAATAATAATAATAGTAATAATAATAATAGTAATAATAATAATAATAATAATAATAATAATAATAATAATAATAATAATAATAATAATAATAATAATAATAATAATAATAATAATAATAATAATAAGAATAAGAATAAGAATAATAATAATAGTAATAGTAATAAGAGTAATAATAATAAGAGTAATAATAATACTACCTCACATGAAGAAGCACCAAAAAGAAAATAATTGCCTTTGACAGGGCTCGAACCCATGACCTTTTATTCATTAGACACCACTCCTAACCATCTAGTCTAACTTGTTTTTCTGAAATTATTATCACCCCAATTATATATGACCCGCTTATGTTTCATTTCGGCCCAACAATCCAAAGCCCAATTTCGAAAATTAAGTGGCCCATGGTTGTAATAAGTAATCGGCCCAAGTGTTGAGTTGAATAAAAATATATATATATTTTTTTTGCAGCCGGCTGGGATTGAACCTCTAACCCCTCACTCACCCCTAACATAACCAGACCACTCCACCATTTTCCATTTTCTATTTCAATACCATCCTTTATTTATATAACCCGCTTATTCAGTTTCCTTATTTATTCTACCTAAACAACACCCATAACTATTTAATATCCTCTTCATCTTTCATCATTGTTATTTTGTACTCGACACAAAATCACAATCATCATCATCATTTATTCGTTGTATCAACTCGTCATCATCAACATCGACTTCATCCTTATCTTTTTATGGTTTTCGTTCATCATCTTCCTCACTCCCGTTTGCTGTAGCATCGTGACCTCATCATCATCATTTCACTTCGCCATGACCATCATCATCTCTATCATAACAGCCCATCATCAACTTCCATTATCATCGACATCGTTCTTCATTGTAACATAGGAATAGAAGTAGAAGCAGGACACGTGTAGCAACAGCAAAACGGAATCATCATCATCTTGGAACATCATTGTTAATTATTATGTACCACTGTAACCTCATTACTTTAATCTTTACTCACCAACATCCTGGTTATCATCTTCATCGTGCAACATTGAAATAGAAAGCGAGTATGTAACGACCCGACTTTTTTGACTTGCTTTTGTGCCTTGTGTTTTTGCGAAACTGCGTATTTGTGCGTACTTTGCTACTTTATACTCTGGAATCTTTATACACATGGCTTACTTTCATTTATGTGTTAAAACGTGCCTTTAAGTACGTAGGATACTTAACTTGATCACCGGAAACCTTTATGACCGTTAGTGTCACTTGACGTTACGAACAAACTGCGTACTGCGTACACGTTTAACTTTTTTCGTAATCGGAATATTATGACTACGAAATCTTAATTATTATTTTATAATAATAATTACTTGGGTTTATGGATGCTTAATTACGCGTAGTAATTTACTTATGCTTACTAGTTAGTCTTGTTGGACTTTCTACCTTGTTGGGCCTTAGCCCACCCTACACTAGTTAGTGGACTATTTAATTAGCCCAATTATTATTAGCTAGTGACCCATTAATATGTAAGACAAATGTCCATTTATTAGAGGGAACATACTAGCATTTATGTCAAGTATTATCCTTAAGGTTGCATGGGATCCCAACATAAGCACCAACTTTAGACAACCATTAACCAAAAAGCAAACTTTTGTCCCCTTTGTCCCCCCTCCAAATTCACGGCCACCACCACCACCCTCACCCCTCATTCACCTATAAATACTAGCCTTATTCCATCCATTTTACACTTGCTTTCATTTGTAATTCACACACACTCACTCTTTAATTCTCTCTAGTTCTTTCTCTCTCTAAAAGTGTAAGTATTTTGAATTTTTCTCCTTCTTCTCCTTCTCATCATCACGAATTCATCATCATCATCATCATCATCATCATGGGTCTAGCTTTTTAGCTTTTGATCTTGATTACATCTTGTAGATTCAAACATGGATTTGAATCCTTCAAGAACATGGAAGATTCAAGCTTTCTAGCTTTGAATCTTCACCCACTTTGTAGATCTATATTTTTTTTAACTTTAATCTTGCTATTTTGTTATAAAGATTCAAACTTGTGTTTGTAATCTTCATGTAACTTAAAGATCCAAGCTTTATGCTTCAAGATCTTCAAAAACAATCAAGATGCAAGCTTTCTAGCTTGGATCTTCATATCTTTTGTTGGATCTAAGTTTTCTAACTTATGATCTTATTATTTTGTTATAAAAATCAAAACTTGTGTTTATGGTCTCCATATAACTTAAAGATCTAAGCTTTATGCTTCAAAATCTTCAAGAACACTAAAGGTTCAAGCTTTCTAGCTTTGTGACCTTATAACTTGTGTGAAAAGGATTCAAGCTCTCTAGCTTAGGGTTCCACCACTTTATTTGACTTAGATTATGTTCATACTTGCTTGATTGAAGTAAAGTTTGTAGCTTTAGTTGTAAATGTAACTTGTAATTGTGTTAAGACTAAGGATATGATGTAACCTTGGTTCATCATCCATCTAAGACTCTTAAATGAGTTGTGTTCTTACTTGGTCTTAATATATTGTGTGTTGATGGTAGAATCTTGGTCAAGGTGATGCTAACCCATCAACGAGTTGTACACTTGAAGCTACAAGCATCAAGGATGAGAACCGTGATGAGCATCAAGCACTAAGAACCCCACTGGAGCACCTTGCTTACTATTTTCGGGATCTGATTAGACCACCTGGGCTACTAGAAAGTTAATTTTCAGTTATTTCGGTTCGAGTAGATGATTTTCCATTTAGACCTCGTCTTAATCCGAATTACGGTTTAGGATTTATGGTTTTTCGTAAGTCATTACACCCTATTAACGTTGTGCTGAAATTTCTGACCTACTCGTACTTAAACCGTCGTCACGGTCAAAAAAAGACGATTTTGGTTCTGGAAATTAATCAGCAACTAGGGGACTCATATACGGAGCCATATCCACTGATTATGCGTCTTTTCGATCTACGTAGAGGTCGTAGCAGCTGACCGAAGTCAGCCTATTGTTTCGATCTCTATTCTTGTCAAACTTACTTAGCTTTTATGATGATGAACGATGATGATGATGACACTTAAGCTTATTTTATGCACTATTATAACTTATGAGGATAACATACTGACCTAGTAACCTTTGACTTAGGTTGACGACCTTTCGGACCGACTTACTACTTGCATACTTTCATTATCGACTTTACCGCTCTTATCACTGTGAGTTATAACATCCCTTTTTACTTTAACTATTTTGGGACTGAGAATACATGCGCTTTTTACGTTTTACATACTAGGCACGATTACTTAAACTTTATATATGTGTGGGTTATACAACGGCATAAACTTTCCCCTTAGCTCGGTAACGTTTAGTCATTGGTTTTTGAACCGGTGAATGCGAATCTTAGATATGGATCCATAGGGTTTGACATCCCCACTCGGGCTAGTCGCGCTAGTATTTAACGGGTGTTTAATACTTCGTAAACATACGTACTCCCCAAGTGTACTTTTAGGGGGTTATAAACGTTAAGTTAGTTACCAAGTGCCCACGGTTAAACATATACTTTTCATACTGTTTTGATACGCTGTTTGAAGCACTGAAATCTCGTGGCCTACCTTACATTATTGTTACAACTTAAACTATAGCTCACCAACATTATTGTTGACGTTTTTAAGCATGTTTTCTCAGGTGCTTAGAGGTTTGTTGCTTCTGCTGTTTATATTTGCTGTCTTGCTGTTTAGACTTGCTGTTTAGGACCTGCTGTGCTAGAATTCCGCTGCATAATCTTAGAGATGTCTCAATCATGGAACTTTTCTTTTGCATTCGTAGTTTATGTTATTTTCAAATAATGACTTTGTAATGACCTTTGTGTCACGTTATATTTTGTAAACGCTATGTCTTTATGAATGCAAACTGGTTTTCAAACAGCATGTAGTACTTGACCGTGTAAAGATCCTGTTGTTGACGAATCGTACACGATGGTTTTGTACGGGGCGTCACATTTGGTATCAGAGCATTGGTTGTAGGGAATTAGGTTGCATTAGTGAGTCTAGGCCGGACCGAGTAGGATTCACTAATAGGACTAATCTACAACTTGCTAGTTTACTTGTTTCTGCGAGACTTACTGTATGCTGCTGCTTACTTTTACTGCTATATGACGTATACTGCTACTTGATTTTCATTACTGCATGCTACTATCTGCTTTCGATTGCATGATACTTCTGTACGATTTGCTATTATTGCCATGCTATTTACTGCTATAGATGATCTAGATTGTCGTAGTTAATTTGCCTAATACGTGCTTGCTTTATGACTTACTGACATGAAAAAAGTCATTTTTCCTTGTTCAGATGTCGGATGTCCCGCCTGTTATCATTTTGGAGAGCAACTCAAATTCTCCCTCCACCTCGCCTGCCATTGTTGCCGATTCACAGATCCCATCGTTGACACACTCCAGTGACTCTGGCGCTTCGTCCTCTGGAGCCAGTGGCCATGCACCCGACTCAGTGATCATCTCAGATGGACACGAGGATCCACCAGAGATTCCATCTCCACTCATCCCAGGACCCTCAGAGCCACAGCACCATTCCAGTGGTGTTGTGATTCCAGGGGAATATGGGGATGTTCCGTTCCGTAATGAGTATAACCATTGGTGTAGACACCTTCCTGATAGACGTGTCGTGCCGATTCCACCTCTCAGATATCGGATTATGACTACCAGCTGAGCAAAGCCACCTCCAGCTGTTTTCGACAACTCATCATCGACGACTCATCCTCTGATGACTCCAGTGGCGAGGATTCCGACGAGGACCCTGAGGAGGAACCCGTGCAGCCACCCTCCGCCGAAGAAGCGGTATCGTTTCGATGGTACCATTATTCCAGGGGTTAACGGAGGTAGATCGTTCGTTAGCGCACATGGACTGAGGACTAGGGTCACCGCCCGCAAGCGGGTTGTGCCTTATCCTGCCGATCCATTTGTGTGTAAGGCTTACCGTTGCGCACCATCTACTTTTGGCACTGGACCATCTGCACCACCTGCACCACCTGTACCGACTGCACCGCCTGCCCAACCATCTCCCTCCGTCGAGGAACTGACAATGGAAGTGGAGATCCTCCGTGCTCGGGTAACTGAGCTCGAGGACTAGATATCCCACGTAATGGACATCCTTTACCCACCGTCACCATAGGGCATTGTAGTAGATTTCATTATGTAATCTCGTTTGTAGTTTCATGTTTTACTCATGTATTGTGCGAACCTATGCGGATGTACGCAACTTGTTATTAATGAATGGAACTTAGTGTTGTTTACTTTTTATACGGTGTTCTACTTACGTTACTGTATGTTGTTTCTGGTTATCTGTATCTGGTTGCATTACTTAGTTAACATGTGTTGCGTTGATGTTGGTTGCCTTATACTATATTATTATTTATTAAATGCTGGATTTTGACTTAAGTAAAAATTTCTGTTTAGAAGAGCCTTGGCAAACGGAAGAGCAGCGCCCACAGCAGCACAAATTGAGGAAATGATTGCAAAGAGAGTAGCCGCAGCTATTGCGGAAATCAACCCCCAAGCTCCACCAGTTAACCAGCCCATTCGTGACGGGTGTACATATAAGGAGTTTCAAAGCTGCAAGCCCCACAACTTTAGTGGTACTGAGGGGCCAGTTGGATTGACTAGATGGTTTGAGAAACTAGAAGCTGTGTTCCGTGTAAGCAACTGCTCAGAGACGAACAAAATCAAGTATGCCTCCTGTACACTGTTGGACGGTGCCCTAACCTGGTGGAACACACTTGCTCAGGCCAAAGGTATTGGCGAGGCTTATGCTACTCCTTGGGAAGAATTTAAGGGAGCCATGATCAAAGAGTACTGCCCCAGAACAGAGATACAAAAAAAGGAGGCTGAGTTCTGGGAGTTGAAGGTTGTGGGAAATGATCTTGATTGTTACAACCGTAGGTATCTGGAATTAGCGCTGATGTGTCCCTCGATGGTTACCCCGGAGTTTAAGAGAATGGAACGATATTTGTGGGGACTTCCCAAGTCCATTCAGGGAAATGTCACCTCTTCGAATCCACCCAACGTCCCGGAAGCTATGCGCATGGCGCACACCCTGATGAACCAGATCACCCACAAGGAACCTGAGAAAGCAAAATCAGAATCGGGGACTAGTCATGAGAAGCGTAAGTGGGATGGAAACAAGGGAAGGGTCTTTGATCAAAACCCAGCTAAGAGGCATGAGGATTTCAAGGGAAACAACGACTGGAGGAACCCCACCCGACCCTTAGCTCGAACCCCAACTACAAGGGTACTCTACCGCAGTGCAAGAGGTGCTACAAGCACCATAATGGGCACTGTAATGTGGTCTGTGAAAAGTGCAAAAGGACCGGGCATATTGGTAAGGACTGCAAGATTCCCACCCTAACGGTGAAGACAAACCCTACTGGGCCAAGGCAGTGCTATGAGTGTGGACAATAACGCCACTTCAGGAATGAGTGTCCCAACAAGAGAAAGGACGGCAGACCACCGCGTGGAAGAGCTTTCAATGTGAACGCAAGGGATGCCTGTGAGAACCCCGACTTGGTTACAGGTATATTCAGTATCAACAATCTATTAGCTTCTGTCCTATTTGATACTAGTGCCGATAGGAGCTATGTTTGTAGAGCCGAGGTGAAGAGTATGAATGATGTACGAATGGTGAATGAATTTCCCGATGTCTTTTCAGAAGAATTGCCTGGATTACCGCCACAGAGAGCAGTGGAGTTCCAGATCGATCTAGTGCCGGGAGCTGCACCCGTAGCTCACGCACCTTATCGACTAGCACCTTCTGAACTGCAAGAGTTGCAGAGTCAACTGAAAGAATTGCTAGACCGTGGATTTATCCAACCGAGTTCATCGCCTTGGGGCGCACCTGTTTTATTAGTAAAGAAGAAGGACGGATCTTTCCACATGTGTATCAATTATCGTGAGCTGAACAAGTTGATGATTAAGAATCGGTATCCCCTCCCCAGAATTGACGATCTTTTTGATCAGCTGCATGGATCCAACGTTTACTCCAAGATCGATTTGCGATCCGGTTATCACCAATTGAGGGTGAAGGAGAGTGATGTGATGAAAACTGCGTTTAGAACCCGTTATGGTCACTATGAGTTTCTAGTGATGCCATTCGGTTTAACCAACGCACCTGCCATGTTTATGGATCTCATGAATCGAGTATGCAAGCCATATCAAGATAAGTTCGTTATCGTTTTCATAGATGATATCCTCATATATTCCCGAAGTGAAGAAGAACATGAACAACATCTTCGACTAGTGTTGGAACTCTTGAGACAAGAGCAACTTTATGCCAAATTCTCCAAGTGTGAATTTGGGTTGAAGGAAGTCCAATTTCTGGGTCATATTGTGAGTGATCAAGGTATTAAAGTTGATCCCGCAAAGATCGAAGCTATCAGCAAGTGGGAAACCCCCACTACTCCGACTCATATTCACCAATTTCAAGGTCTTGCCGGTTACTACCGAAGATTTATTGAAGGTTTCTCTATGATTTCGCGACCTTTGACCGCGCTGACTCACAAAGGGAAGAAGTTCGTTTGGGAAAAAGAACACGAATCAGCATTTCAATACTTGAAGCAGAAATTAACCACCACACCTATCTTATCTCTTCCTGAAGGCAGTGATGATTTCGTCGTATATTGTGATGCCTCGAAAAATGGTTTTGGTTGCGTATTGATGCAAAGATCGAAGGTTATTGTCTATGCTTCTCGTCAACTAAAGATTCACGAGCAAAACTACACTACTCACGACCTTGAGCTTGGAGCCGTTGTCTTTGCGCTCAAATTGTGGAGACACTATCTTTATGGAACTAAAAGTACCATCTTCACTGACCACAAAAGCCTCCAGCACATATTCGATCAGAAAAAACTGAACATGAGGCAACGACGATGGATCGAGACGCTGAACGACTATGATTGTGAACTTCGTTACCATCCTGGAAAGGTAAATGTTGTAGCCGATGCCCTGAGCCGGAAGGAGAGGACGGTACTTCTTCGTGTCCGCGCCTTGAACATCATAATTCATTCAAATCTCAATAGCCAGATCCGAGTAGCTCAAGAAGAGGCTCTTAAAAAAGGAGAATATTTCTCAAGAACACTTGAACATTCTCGTTTGACGCTTCAAGGTTAAGGAGACTGGACTCCGATGCTTTGCCGGAAGGATTTGGGTACCTAGTTATGAAGATCTACAGAGCCTTATACTAGATGAAGCCCACAAGTCGAGATATTCGATTCATCCAGGAGCCGGTAAAATGTACAACGATCTCAAGGAACAGTATTATTGGCCTAATCTTAAGAAGTATGTTGCAACTTACATTGGTAAGTGTTTAACTTGCTCGAAAGTTAAGGCCGAACATCAAAGGCGATCTGGATTACTTCAATAACCGGAAATCCCGCAATAGAAGTGGGAAATGATAACGATGGACTTCATCACAAAGCTACCAAAGACGGTAAGTGGTTATGATACCATCTAGGTTATCGTTGATCGACTTACCAAATCTGCACACTTCTTAGCCATGAAGGAAACAGATACGATGGAGAGACTCGCTCAACTATACATCAAAGAGATTGTATCTCGTCATGGTGTACCCTTATCGATTATCTCAGATCGCGATACCCGTTTTGCTTCAAGGTTTTGGCGTTCTTTGCAAGAAGCTTTGGGAACTCATCTTGACATGAGCACCGCGTATCACCCACAGACCAACGGTCAGAGTGAACGAACAATTCATACTTTGGAGGACATGTTGCGTGCCTGTGTTATTGACTTCGGAAAAGCTTGGGAGAGACATTTGCCGCTAGCTGAATTCTCTTACAACAACAGTTATCATTCAAGTATTAATGAGGCACCTTTTGAAGCGTTGTATGGCTGCGAGTGCCGATCTCCTATTTGTTGGGCCGAAGTAGGTGAAAAGCAAATCACCAGACCCGAGGTAGTCCATGAAACAACCGAGAAGATTGTACAAATTCAAGCGAGACTTAAGGCAGCCCTCGATCGCCAAAAGTGTTATGCTGACCTTAAACGTAAAGACTTCGAATTCAAAGTGGGTGACCGTGTAATGTTGAAGGTCGCACCTTGAAAAGGTTTGATCCGTTTTGGAAAGCGCGGAAAGTTAAACCCACGATATATTGGTCCTTTTGAAATCTTGAGCGTGTTGGACCCGTAGCTTACCGTTTGGATCTTCCGACTCAGTTGAGCGCAGTTCACCCTACTTTTCACGTGTCGAATCTGAAGAAATGTCTTGCCGAACCCGAACTTGTCATCCCTCTCGATGAGCTTATGATTGATGACAAACTTCACTTTGTGGAAGAACCTGTCGAAATTATGGACCGAGAGGTTAAGACTTTGAAGCACAATAAGATTCCAATTGTTCGAGTCCGATGAAATGCCAAACGTGGACCCGAGTTCACCTGGGAACGAGAGGATCAAATGATGCATAAGTATCCTCATCTCTTCTCGACTTCAACACCTGCCTCAGCTTAAATTTCGGGTCAAAATTTCCATTAAAAGGTGGGTAATGTAACGACCCGACTTTTTCGACTTGCTTTTGTGCATTATGTTTTTGCGAAACTGCGTATTTGTGCGTACTGTGCTACTTTATACTCTAGAATCTTTATACACATGGCTTACTTTCATTTATGTGTTAAAACGTGACTTTAAGTACGTAGGATACTTAACTTGATCACCGAAAATCTTTATGACCGTTAGTGTCACTTGACATTACGAACAAACTGCGTACTGCGTACACGTTTAACTTTTGTCGTAATTGGAATATTTTGACTACTAAATCTTAATTATTATTTTATAATAATAATTACTTGGGTTTATGGATGCTTAATTACGCGTAGTAATTTACTTATGCTTACTAGTTAATCTTGTTGGACTTTCTACCTTGTTGGGCCTTAGCCCACCCTACACTAATTAGTGGACTATTTAATTAGCCCAATTATAATTAGCTAGTGATCCATTAATATGCAAGACAAATGCCCATTTATTAAAGGGAACATACTAGCATTTACGTCAAGTATTATCCTTAATGTTGCATGGGATCCCAACATAAGCACCAACTTTAGACAACCATTAACCAAAAAGCAAACTTTTGTCCCCCTTGTCCCCCCTCCAAATTCATGACCACCACCACCACCCTCACTCCTCATTCACCTATAAATGCTAGCCTTATTCTATCCATTTTACACTTGCTTTCATTTGTAATTCACACACACTCACTCTCTAATTCTCTCTAGTTCTTTCTCTCTCTAAAAGTGTAAGTATTTTGAATTTTTCTTCTTTTTCTCCTTCTCATCATCACGAATTCATCATCATCATCATCATGGGTCTAGCTTTTTAGCTTTTGATCTTGATTACATCTTGTAGATTCAAACATGGATTTGAATCCTTCAAGAACATGGAAGATTCAAGCTTTCTAGATTTGAATCTTCACCCACTTTGTAGATCTATATTTTTTTTAACTTTAATCTTGCTATTTTGTTATAAAGATTCAAACTTGTATTTGTAATCTTCATGTAACTTAAAGATCCAAGCTTTATGCTTCAAGATCTTCAAGAACAATCAAGATGCAAGCTTTCTAGCTTGGATCTTCATATCTTTTGTTGGATCTAAGTTTTCTAACTTATGATCTCATTATTTTTTTATAAAGATCAAAACTTGTGTTTATGGTCTTCATATAACTTAAAGATCTAAGATTTATGCTTCAAGATCTTCAAGAACACTAAAGGTTCAAGCTTTCTAGCTTTGTGACCTTATAACTTGTGTGAAAAGGATCCAAGCTCTCTAGCTTAGGGTTCCATCACTTTATTTGACTTAGATTATGTTCATACTTGCTTGATTGAAGTAAAGTTTGTAGCTTTAGTTGTAAATGTAACTTGTAATTGTGTTAAGACTAAGGATATGATGTAACCTTGGTTCATCATCCATCTAAGACTCTTAAATGAGTTGTGTTCTTACTTGGTCTTAATATATTGTGTGTTGATGGTAGAATCTTGGTCAAGGTGATGCTAACCCATCAACGAGTTGTACACTTGAAGCTACAAGCATCAAGGATGAGAACCGTGATGAGCATCAAGCACTAAGAACCCCACCAGAGCACATTGCTTACTGTTTTCGAGATCGATCAGACCACCTGGGCTACTAGAAAGCTAATTTTCAGTTAGTTTGGTTTGAGTAGATGATTTTCTGTTTAGACCTCATCTTAATACGAGTTACGGTTTAGGATTTATGGCCTTCCGTAAGTCATTACACCCTATTAACGTTGTGCATAAATTTTTGACCTACTCGCACTTAAACCGTCGCCACGGTCAAACAAATATGAGTTTGGTTCTGGAAATTGGTCAGCAACTAGGGGACTCATATACGGAGCCATAGCCACTGATTACGGATCTTTTCAATTTACGTAGAGGTCGTAGCTGCTGACCGAATCAGCCAATTGTTTCGATCTCTATTCTTGTCAAACTTGCTTAGCTTTTATGATGATGAACGATGATGATGATGACACTTAAACTTATTTTATGCACTATTTGAACTTATGAGGATAACATACTGACCTAGTAACCTTTGACTTAGGTTGACGACCTTTCGGACCGACTTACTACTTGCATACTTTCATTATCGACTTTACCGCTCTTATCACTGTGAGTTATAACATCCCTTTTTAGTTTAACTATTTTGGGACTGAGAATACATGCACTTTTTACGTTTTATATACTAGGCACGAGTACTTAAACTTTATATGTGTGTGGGTTATACAACGGCATAAACTTTCCCCTTAGCTCGGTAACGTTTAGTCATTGGTTTTTGAACCGGTGAACGCGAATCTTAAATATGGATCTATAGGGTTTGACATCCCCACTCGGGCTAGTCGCGCTAACATTTAACGGGTGTTTAATACTTTGTAAACATACGCACTCGCTAAGTGTACTTTTAGGGGGTTATAAACATTAAGTTAGTTACCAAGTGCCCACGGTTAAACATATACTTTTCATACTGCTTTGATACACTGTTTGAAGCACTGAAATCTCGTGGCCTACCTTAGATTATTGTTACAACTTAAACTATAGCTCACCAACATTATTGTTGACGTTTTTAAGCATGTTTTCTCAGGTGCTTAGAGGTTTGTTGCTTCCGCTGTTTAGATTTGCTGTCTTGCTGTTTAGACTTGCTGTTAAGGACCTGCTATGCTAGAATTCTGCTGCATAATCTTAGAGATGTCTCAATTATGGAACTTTTCTTTTGCATTCGTAGTTTATGTTATTTTCAAATAATGACTTTGTAACGACCTTTGTGTCACGTTATCTTTTGTAAACGCAATGTCTTTATGAATGCAAACTGGTTTTCAAGCAGCATGTAGTACTTGACCGTGTAAAGATCCTGTTGTTGACGAATCGTACACGATGGTTTTGTACGGGGCGTCACAGAGTAGTAGTATATTAGACTATGATGGTGGTGGTTGTGATCGTGAGTGTTTTAGGGTGATGGTTTACAAGGTGGTGAGGTTGTTCTCATTAGTTAGCAAGTAGAAGAAGCTCAAGTGGGTTTACTCCGGTGATGATTGTATAAGTTGGATCGAACAAGAACAGAAATGATGTGGTGGTGATGGATCACGGTCATATTTAAGAGAGAGAATTCAAGGTGGTTTACGGTGGTTGTCGTGGTGAAAGGGTGGCGGTGGTGTATGCCGGAGTGGTGCTCCGGTGATGGTTATGGTGACAGGCGAGATTGGTCATCAAGCTTGGTGTAATCCATCTCAAACTCTCGATGTATACATATAACTAATAGGTAATATATAATAATTATAATATTTAAGATAATAATAATAATAAGACAATTATAATATAATAATAATAATTAGGAATCATTGAATTTAAAAGTATGTACAGTTAAGCAGCCGGAAGATTTGGATTCAATTTTTACGGAGCGTGTCCATTGCTAAACAGTTAACGCATAATTTAATTCAGAAAAATCTCATATTTTAAAATTAAGTCCATTTATTTATTTCAGTCATTACCTGTTTGAAACCTGATCAAAAAGATCCGATAATTATTTATTTTCTGTTCCAATTTATATGTACGGAGTACAAAAACTTAGATTGAAAAGGTAAAAAAAATATTTATCAAAACTATTATCTTTTTAACCAAATTTTGGACCAACTTTTATTTTAATACTTCATATATATATATATATATATATATATATATATATATATATATATATATATATATATATATATATATATATATATATATATATATATTAGACCTATTTTAAGAATAATTAAACGTCAACTGAAAGTTACAGACATTTACCATTTAAGCTCAAAATTAATTATATTTAATAGAAACTGTGTGTATATATAAACAGTTTTAAATAATAAAATTTACTACGCAAATAAATATATATTAAATAATTAAATTAAATATAACAATATATATATATATATACAAGTAATACACATATATTATAGAGAAAATAATAGTTTTTATTACAATGTATTTTATTTTACATATTTATTTCCAACAATTAAATCTTATATTATTTCAAATAATATCCAAATTATTATATATATATATATATATATATATATATATATATATATATATATATATATATATATATATATATCTATTTATAATTAATCGTTCGTGAATCGTCGGAAACAGTCAAAGGTCAATTGAATATATGAAACAGTTCAAACATTTTTGAGACTCAACCTTACAGACTTTGCTTATCGTATCGAAACCATATAAAGATTAAGTTTAAATTTGGTCGGAAATTCCGGGTCGTCACAGTGTTCCGGTGACAAAGTGGACAGAAAATACTTTCAATCAGATTGCAAGTTGGTGGGGCCCTATCCTTGACATGAATACTGTTCTTTGGATGTAAGCAACCACAATTTGCTAGCCGGAAAAGTACTTATCAAAGTCAGAGGATCAAACTTCATTCGCGCCAACGTAAAAATGAAAGTAGATCAACGATAATGTACGTTAGAGTTATCGAAGAAACCAATGATGTTGTGGAACTTGACATTGAGATGGATGATGATACAAGTAGTGAGTGGCAATCAGAAAAAGTGGTGACACTGAAAGAAGTCTGGATGTGTGACGGTGTTGTGCAACGATACATCTTTTACCCTCTAAATTTATATATGATTCAAACACTACAAATAAGCAGACACAACTAACGATCACTTAGAACCAGGTTATTATAGCACTTCAATGTAAGTATTCTTATCAAGTTCATCCCAAGAGAGCGGTTTAAGTCGAATATTTGAAACTATCAATTGTCCTAGGGTTTGTTTGATTAGGGGGTTTTGATTGATTGTAATTAACAACTAAAACTTGCACAATTAAATAATCTAAAACTTAACAAATAAACTAGTAGCAAGTAACAGGTAACGAAGTATTAAGACTTAAATCAAATTAACTAAGAAGTGTTCACTTATCTAATCCTCTCTATGCTTGTATTGCTCCGTTTTGCCCAAATTGCTATCGCACTAGTTGTTGAACTATTAAATGTTTAGCATCACTACCAAACCTCAAATAAAATAACACTCCGCGAATTCATATAAGCATTGTATTCTAAGATCAAGTTAAGCATGATTGGTTATTGAGATTAAGCTTGGGTTGAAATCACTTAAAACCCCTAACTATCGAAATCACTTAAGATAATCGGCACTACTATGTTGACTAAAGGTCAATTGAAAACCAACCTAGATCAAGAACACAATCACTTGAAATTCTTAAACTAGTTATCTAGATCACTCAAGGTGTTGAAGCACACATTGATTCACTTTTCAAATCACTAAGAGAGCTACTCAACATATGTTATCAAAGTAAAGCCTAAAAAAAAACTCATAGCAATGGATCTTTAGCTAACACAATAACACATGATCATGTTCATCCAAACAACATTATTCAATTGATTTTAGGACAAACACTAGCATTAGAGATTCATAGTGTGATGACCCGGAAATTTCTGACCAAATTTAAACTTAATCTTTGTATGATTAACATTTCCGACACGATAAGCAAAGTCTGTAAAACTGAATCTCAAAATTTTTGAACTACTTTTATATATTTAAATACCCTTCGGTTGTTTTCAACGATTTGCGAACAATTATATGTAAATAGATACATATATACTATAACTTGAAAAGGTAACAATGTATTAATTATTTGATATCGTACATTAAACTTATTGGTTTAAATATCTATTTGAATATATATGATAAGTTGAAATATTTATTATTAAAATTTATTTATAAATAACTTCCGATGTGTATTTAAAAATTGATTTATGTATATTAAAAAGATATATACATATATATAATTTCAAGTTATTTAGTAAACGATAGTAACATTCGTTTATTGATTCGATTGATATTTAGATAAGTTAACTAAAGCGTTTAAGATGAACCAGTAAAACACTAATTTACTAATTTACTGTAGCAAAGTAACTTTGCTACAGTGGTATAGTTTATGGATGATTTAAGACTATATTTTGACAAAGGTAAGAGTCACGAAACGAAAAGAACTAGTTTTCTCAGCGTACGAAAGGGCGTTCGAAAAACCGGAACCGGGACATAAGTCGAGTTACGACATACGACTTTTCGGGACAAAAATTACAAATCAACTATGCACATGAATTTAATATAATATATAATTAATTATATAAATTATATATATTATATTAATATTAAAATATGTCGACAAGCAAGAAAACAAAAGGATTGTGTGCTGGACAGCCGGCCCATGCGATCGCATGGGATATAGCCTTCCCAGCCATGCGATCGCATGGACACCAGGGACAGGCCACAACTATAAATACCCGATCATTTCTGTTTCTGATCTTATTTTAATTACTCCGTAGATATTTATTTATTTTATTTATTATTATTATTATTATTATTATTATTATTATTATTATTATTATTATTATTATTATTATTATTATTATTATTAAGATTAATCTAATTATTATTAGTAATATTATTAGTATTATACATAAAATACTACGACGAGGTTATGAGCGTGTCACTTTTAAAATAAATTTACAAGCAAGCTAAAGCTAAGGAAATTATGGGTTATTGCCAAGGAGGTTATGGGTAATGTTCGGGGGGTATATTTATGAATCAAACCTAGTGTTTATCATCTCCGTTACGTCTACGTACTTTTCTACAATATTGAATCTCAATACTGATACGTTGAGATCTACGGTTATTTGGTAATCCGAGTTTCGATCACATTTTGGTGAACGACAATATATGCTGCTAAGGTGAGTTCATTGATCCCTTTTTATACATATTTTTGGGCTGAGAATACATGCGCTGTTTTATAAAATGAATACAAAATTTATATGCGTGAGTTTCATAAGATCCCTTTTTACTCATTACATTTTTGGGCTGAGAATACATGCAAATGCTTTATTAACTGTTTTACAATATTTATATGCGTGAGTTTCATTTGCTCCCTTTTTAATTACTTTTGCAATCTATATTTTTGGGCTGAGAATACATGCACTTTATTTTAAACGCAATGGATACAAGTACATACTAAATTCTACACTGAGTTTGAACCGAAAATCCCTTAGCTTTGGTAACTAGTAACTGCCGGTTATAAGAACTGGTGGGCGCGAGTAGTTATATATGGATCCATAGGGCTTGATATCCCCGTCCGAGCTAGAGCACTAGCCTTTTAACGGACGTATGCTATTTGAGAAGCGTACACGTTGGTTTGCGTGTATTATTAAGATGATTATACAAAGGGTATAAAATATATATACGTTAAGTTTAGTTACCAGGGTGCTCAATTTCGTAGAATATTTTGATAAACATTTCTGGATGAAACAACTGAAATCTTGTGATCCATTTTTATATAATCTATTGATAAACGTTTCTGGATGAAACAACTAAAATCTTGTGATTCACCTTTACATACAGATTATACGAAACAATAAAACTATGAACTCACCAACCTTTGTGTTGACACTTGTTAGCATGTTTATTCTCAGGTTTACTAGAAGTCTTCCGCTGTTGCTTATATGTTAGACAAGCTATGTGCATGGAGTCTTACATGACATACTTTTCAAGGAAACGTTGCATTCACCAAATCATCATCATGTATCTTATTTTGACTGCATTGTCAACGGAAGTACTATTGTAAACTATTATTTACGATGATTGTCTATATGTAGAAATCATCAGATGTCGAAAACCTTTGATTTAAATATTCATTTATGGTGTGCCTTTTCAAAAGAATGCAATGTTTATAAAACGTATCATATAGAGGTCAAATACCTCGCAATGAAATCAATGAATGACGTATTGTCCATATGGATATGGAGCGATCGTCACACATAGATAAGCAAACACAAGAGATTTAGCCAATCATGGCTAAGATCAAACTAATAAGAAGCATAGAAACATAAACAATCATCATCTTAAAGTTATTACAAGTAATTAACGCAAAGTAAATGAAGAAAAGTGGAGATTACAACCCAAAAATGTAAATGATGGACGCCGCTTTTGACCCAGGAGCGGCGCTTTTGGCTTAAGTGAGGAGCGGCGCTTTTGATCAGGAACGCCGCTTTTGACTTCACTCAGGGGCGGCGCTTTTTCTTTAGGAGCGCCCCTTTTGTCTGGACAGGAGCGGCGCTTTTGGCTGTAGGAACGGCGCTTCTGGCCACTGATGGAAAATGGAGCCAAAACGAGCATAAGAATGTCGCTTTTGATATAGGTGCGGCGCTTTTGCTCCACAGGAGCAGCGCTCTTAGTTGAGGAGCGGCGCTTTTGATGCTGAATTCTACACTTGCCACTTCCTTAGCCACTTTTGATCAAGATTTGGTCAATTTTACCCCAAATCAAGTCCTTCGCCCCCAAATTGCCATTTAGCTCAATAGCACACAAAATAGGCTCCAAGATCATCAAAAACCGAACAAAGTGAGGGAGATATTGCGAGATAAAATATGTATAAATGGAGCGATATCAAACCCCCTACATTTGAATCTTTGCTTGTCCTCAAGTAAACAAATCGACAAAACAAACTTTGGAGATATAGAGCAAATAAGTGATCAATTTCAAAGCGCAAAAAGTTTGGGCTCAAATTGATACCTTCATGAATATGCACTTGATGGCTAGAGTGTTCTCCAAAAACTTGCACTTGCTTAGGACCAAGCATAAACATCACCTTGTTCTACTAACACAAGCTCAGAGCAAGCTCCAAATAATCTCTTCACTAGCACAACATCAAATCTTCAATCCTCAAACACTAACGCAATCACATTTCAAGCCTAAGTCTACCCGAACCAATTATTCCCCCAGCCAAAGTCAACTTCATCTACGAGAAGGTCATCAAACATCAATCACAAAGTATCAAATCTTCACAAACTCAACTTAGACCTCCTTGACCTTGACCAAATATGTAGGGTTCACGGGATAGCCATAAACTCATCAAACTAATTAATCACATCAAATCTCCAAATCAATCACAATTTAACACAAACCTACTCAAACGAACTCAAGGTGTACCCAAAATGATCCCAAATGCTCCCCGAATGAACAAGGGCCATGAATATCCTAAAAATCATCACTCATCAAGAAATATATCATGTAAAGAATATGCCTCCAAAAAGATATGCTCACCTAGTCAACCCGCGATGGCTACCCCTCTTCCACTTCCATACCCCCAAAACACCTATTTTCGTCAATTCCAAATAATGGTCGTCAATTCCAAATTATAATCGTCAATTCCAAGTTTAGGGTTAAGGTGGGTGTGCCAAAGGTAAGGGACTGGGTACCCCACCTTTATTGGTCACCTTGGGCTCGGGATGACCGACACTCATCAAGCTTTCTATCACAACTCTATGGTTTCTCTCATAGTAGGGCAGAAGCATTGATGGAGGTTCGTGGAATTAGGGCGCCACGTGGCTAAATAAGAGAGTCTGCCAATTCCAAGATTTGAAGCACTAGGAAGACTTTAACTTCCTTAAAAAGGATCGAGCTTGACTTGGGAGACTTTACTCCCAAGCTTGGAACACAAAAGAACTTGGAAGACTTTACTTCCAAATTTGGATGACTTGACTTCCAAAATGAGACATTGGGAGGACTTGACTCTCCCGGGAGTGTCAAAGCTTAAAGCTTTTATTCACTCATCTACTTCCCACATAACAAGCTTTTATGCTTATACTGAGAAAAGGTAGGAAGTAGCTATTACCTTTCCGTTAATTGAATGCACAAGTGTGCCATAGCTTTTGGCTATGGCGTGTGTTTTCTAGCAACACTAACACGAAGCCATTATTCCTAAAAAGGATAGAACTTTCTGAAGCTCGGTGACTCCTCTTCCCACGGTATGATACATCGGTTAAAACATCGTAAAATGATGAGACAGCCAATGTCAATATGAAATGGTGTGGATTAGGAAGTCTCCCACACCAAGAAAAACAAAATTCGGGAGACTTGACTCCCTATAATGGATGGACTCGATTCATCCGGAAGTGTTAAAGCACGAAGCTTTAAACACTTGATTTTTGGAACAACGTGCATGAAAGACTTTAACTTTCAAGCATAAGTTTGATTTTTCTCAAGATCTTATCATTTAAGCACAAAATCATATGAAAGGTGAAAGCCTTTACTTTCACTTTGTGAATTGCAAGAATGAAACAAAAGGAAGACTTTACTTCCTTAAGTTTTGAAAAACAAGGAAAAGACTTTACTTTTCCCAAAAATTTTGAAAATTTTACAAGTTTTAACCATTTAAGTGTTTATGATATGAATCAATGTAATGGTTACAAACTTGTTTCAAAAATTTATCAACATTGCAAGCTTCAATCTTTGTAGTGTATGTGATACGTTTACCCGAAAAAGTTCAAAATGGCCCGATATTTTAACTCTCCCCCTACATTTAGTTTGATACAATGCCCTCATTGCATTGAAATGATAGAATATGTGAAAATGAGGGGCATTTTGAAATATAAAAGATGAGAGAAAAGAAAGTAAAAACCGGTTAAGATCAAACGATCCTTGTTGTCACCATTCGGATAATATGTAGTCACCAAAGTCGCTTGCATATCGTTGTACCATTTGTTGAGCCAAAAGAAGGAGCCAAGTGCATATGGCATTCCCTACAATTGAAATATGCTCACAAGGTACAAAATGTGTGGGGTCATACTCGGGGGAGTATGTGCACCCACAATAAAATCACAACATTCCAGAATCATCAACAAAGTAATCTAACATCCATCAACATAATGAGATTCTCAACCTAACAACTCAATCAATAAAATCACATTCAAAATATAGTCTCTATGCTTCAACAAACAAGCATAAGATAATAATGATCATCATCACACATGCATAATCCATCGAATCAATCAACACACAAATCAACATCATACGTATAACAAGAACGAATATAAACATCACAAACTAAGTTCAAGTTATTACAAACTAAATTCAAATTCATAATTGTTTTATCCGAGAATCACATACCCTCTGGATTTAAATACCTACCATCATTAGCCACAAGCAAACAGAAACAATATTGTTTCATCACCCAAACAAATCATCAAATTGTTCAAATCTCCCAAAACCGTCCGCCCACAATTATTACAAACCAAATGTTTAAACATAAGTTTCACAAATCAACCAATCAAAAGTTTAACTAAACCAATAATAAAAGGAGCGAGAGAACAACAATTAGAGTTACCACCAATTATAACCTCCGTAGTACGAACTCCCGGATTGGTTCGGGTTTGGATAATCCTCATAGTTTGGCGGCCTACTCCACTCATCTTGCTCTTGTTGTTGTTTTCACCTCAACCACTCGAAATGCTCGAATTCTTCAGCTCTCCTAAAATCTTCATTTTGGTTATAGTCAATAAGAGGTTGGCTTCTTAGGTGCTCATAATCATACGGGTTATAGCTTAGAGCAAAAGGCAAAGGGGCATTCGGGTCCGCGTGGCTTAGTTGGTTGCAATGGACTTGCCATTGAGATACCGCACAGAGGCCCAAAAAGTTATAACGCACCTCGTATTCTTGGTTGCCTTGGTTGATATGAAGTTGGTCAAATTGGTTAGCAATCTAAGATTGATCATACCCCCCGGAACACTACTTCCCGCACCCGGTGCTCTACTACTCGATCCAATATTACCCGTCTCATATCCATGCATCACCCTTTATTCTTCCTCTCCTTCATTCTTTTCATTAACATTGATATTCCCAAGATCGAACCATCTCCTCATGAAGTTATTTTGGTCCCGCTTAAAAATCTTACCCCCTTGTAGTCAACATATTCAAATCTACCCATTTCCTTGGCCACATACCTTTCTATATCAATCCCTAATTGATTAGCTATCTGGGTCACATAGACACCACCCACAGTTCCCTTCTTTCCCTTAATCCCATGCTTATTAAAGAGATAATCAGCTATAAGGTGCGGGACATGGACGTGTTCCTTATGAAAGATTCGATCAGTGAGCCAAATGTCTAAGTGAGACATTTTTTCATTGCTATAAAAATGATAGTTGACCGTGTTAGCAATAAAATGGGCTATGATATGGTGTGGAATGGTCCTTGGTGTTGGCCATGGTCTTTTTAGGGCAAAATGCTCCGGCGCTCATTTGATGCCAAGCGCCTGGATAGTCAAACTCCTTAGGGTTGGTGATGGGGATTTTTCATGAACAAAGATAAGACCAAAGGATATCATGTTTGCTCTTAAACTCCTTGTATAGTCCTAAGGCTTTAATAAATTGAAGCATGCTCATGCTTCAAGGTCTTCCAGCAAAGTAAAATTGCATGTAGTCTGGGTCCTCAATGTCGTCTACTGTAAAGTCGATGGTTAAAGTGGAGGTGAACTCTAAGGTTGGGACAACATATACGGGCTCATTTAAATTGAAAAGGGGAATCTAAGGGCCAAGCTTTAAACTCTTGAACTCAACCTTAAACAGGTCCTCAACCTCTTCGCGCATGCCCGCTTCATCAAGAGGAGACCAATCAATAAATTTCCCTGGGTAAAATTTGTCTTTAAGCCTAAGTTCCAGGCCTGCACAATAGTGTTCGTTCATCAAGATTTGTTGCAAATAGAGATCATTCGAAAGCCTTCGGATGTCTTCTGGAAATATTAGTACCTCTTCTTCTTCTTCTACTTCTTGCTGAGCTGCAGGTTGCTTCCCTCTTCTTTTGGTTCCAATGCTCTTTTGTCGCTTTGTCCCACTTCCATAGGTACCATGTGATCTTGAGGTTTCGCTAGTCTACAAAACAAGACAAACAAGAGAAACATTGCTGAGAGATATATGTTAGCATATAAACAATTTTCCTCTTAACTTCAACCATCATCACCAAATTGATTCCAATAATTCACAACAAGTTTTATCTTGCAAATCATGTGAGTACATAGCATACATGAACAAAACAAGTGCAATCAATCACTGTAAGACATGAAATCAAACAAGGATAAACCTATGTAGTATCGAATGAAATATCGAATCATTAAAAAAGTTGCAAAATTTAGTTCTTGCAAATGAAATATCGAATCATATGTAGTATTACAAGCTAAACATGCATTATCATCAATCATTAGGTTTCATTTGGTCAAACATGGTCAACATGAACCAATTGCAAAAAGTCAACCCTAGTCAAAGTCTAATTCGTTCAAAATTTGGCTAAGACAAAGAGCATTCATCAAATTATAGCAATTCTTCATGTCATAACATAAATAGACTGCAAACAAACACATTATCACTAATCACATGGTCAGATTGGTCAAACCAAGTCAAACCTCAAACTTATGAACCGTAATTTTGCAAATTCAATTCATACACGCATGAAAGATGGATTCAAAGTAAGATAATTGTGGTAACCTATCAATTAAGCATTAACAACATTAATTAACACTCCAATTTGGGTCAGAATCAAAAATCCCCAAATGGATGAACCCTAGAATTTCAAATTCAAAATCGATGTAAGTAATCATGCAAATCATGTTAATAAACAACAATGTAGTCTAGATTCATCAACAATTTGACCATTAACATCATTAATCAAGCACAATCTACAAATTAAGCATAAAGAGAAAAATAGTGAAAATCACAAGAATCTTGTTAAATAATGAATTTAAATGATGGATTCTTACTTTTCCCATGTTAAATGTTGAAGATTTGCAAGAATTTAGATGAAATTTGAAGTTTTGTGTTGATTAGGGTCGATTAGGGTTGAGAGAACGCCACTTAGAGAGAAAAATTGAGTTGTGGGTGAAAAAGTGAGGTTTTGGTCGGGCAAAATCTTTAAATAACCTGGTACAGGAGCGCCGCTTTTGGAGAAAAAGCGTCGTTCCTGGTGAAAGAAAAGCGTCGCTCTTGAATTTAAAAGCGTCACTCTTGGCTACTGAAAAGCGCCGCTTTTGAAAACAAAAGCACCGTTCTTGGCTACTGCCCATTTTTAATCCAAAAACACAGGTTAAAGCGCCGCTTTTAGAACAAGAGTGCCGCTCTTAATTAGCAAAAGCGCCGCTTCTGTAGCAAAAGCGTCACTTTTGTACCTGAATGCAGTTTTTCCAATTTAAAGTCCATTTTGACCCATTCACAAACTATTTTTGGTATTTTCCAGTTTTACCCATATGCATGAAATGCAAAAATATGTAAATGCAACTAAGAAAAGGAATATCATACAATTCTAAATGAAATGCAACTAAAAGAAACTATGTACACAATTGCGGAAAGTTTTTAACGAGTCTATCACCCGATTCTCATCCCCTTGAGATTTCAACTAATACCGGGGTGGTAAACTTCTCCTCCCTTTGAGCTAAGGGAAACATTTGAATTACCACTATCACTTAACATTAACAGTAACCAATCATTCGTTACGTTGGTTTCATGGATTAAATCTTTAAGTTTGACTTTTTCATGTTTTGACAAGTTTGAAATTAGGCGTTTTCTCAAATGTTCGTCCTTTTTGGATGAAGCCCGATGCACCCGCCCAAATAATTTTCTCATGGACTTGTCAACAACGTCATTTTGATCTTTGGGTTTACTTTGAGTTCCTTTAGTCAATTCCGTGCCACCTTTAGTTGGTGAACCAACTTGCTTTGTACTTGTGATGCATTGCACACTAGAAACAACTTGTGGTGTGGTCAATGGCATTGATGGTGCTCTAACACATTTGGTTCGTATGCTCATGCATTTCTCTTTGTCCCTAAGAGTCAATTTCCGGGTTCTAAAGTCAAAAAAGAACCCGCAGTTGCCAAAAATGGCCTTCCCAAAACAAGGGGTACAACCGGATCTTCCTTTATACCGACAATGACAAAATCAATTGGAAATTCCATATCCCCCACCTTAACAATTAAGGCTTTAGAAATCCCCACACTAAAGCTAATTGATTGATCAATTAATTTAACTCCCATTGTAGTGGGCGAAAGGTCACCTAAGCCTAACCTTTTGTAAACGGAGTAGGGCATGAAGTTGATACTTGCCCTCGAGTCGACTAAAGATGTAAGCATCCTCGACCCATTTACCTTACTTGGGATAAGGAAAGGTCCGGGATCACCCATTTTTGGTGGTAGATTACATTTCTTTAAAATCCCATCACACTCCTTTTTCAAGAAAGTGGTGGATGCTTGCTCAACATCTCCCTTTTTGGCCATAAGTGTCTTCAAAAATTTCCCATAGTCGGGCATATTCTTAAGCACCTCCGCCAAGGGGAGTTTAGCATAAATGTTTTCATTGTCAGTTAAAGTTGACTTACAATCCACATCCTTTAGATGTGTAGGAGGTAATGGTTGAGGATGTGAGACCGGTGTCTCATTTTTTCTCCTTAGTTGGCGTAGTAAGAACCTCAACCTCGTTCTTTTGCTCCTTTTCATTCAATAAAGTTTTGACCTTTAGCTCTTTCTCAACCTTTCCCAATTTAATTCGCTCAAATTTACCCTTTAGTTCCTTGCATGTCGCCTCGGTGGCCTCCATGGACATTACACTTTTAACTTGATAGGGAATGAACTTTGCATCATCTGAATCCTCTGAAAACTTGAATACCCCATAATCTATCGTATCGATTTCCAACGCTTCATTAAAATTGAACTCGCTCCCTTCAACGTCGAACATGAAAACTTGAGGATATTCGGGTTGATCCTCTTCGATTGAATCTATCGAGTTCACTTGAGCATAAGTATTATTGGAATTTGATTGTAACACCCCGTTTTCCCCGTATATGATTTATAGGTGCATCGGGTATGTACGATAGGTGTATGAAGGGTTCGAGGCGCATTCGTGTGTTAAAGTTCATGTAGGCGAGAAGTGATCAGACCGCGTGTTAGGTCGCGGTGCGACAGAAGAGGCCGCGACACGGCACTCCACTGGTTTTAGTTTCAGTTGGCTCGACAAAATGGTTCCAGACCAAGGCAAATGTCGTGGCACGACAATTTAGGGCCGCGGCACGGCAATATGGGCGGACTGGTACCAGTTTTGTGATTTTAAAGATATTCAAAGGCGTTTTGGTCTTTTCGCGTATGAGGCAGATTATAGCCTCAAATCTGGTCCATTCATTCATTTCTCTTATTTCTTTTTTCCTTTTCTTTCTATTTTTCCTCTCAAACTTCAAAACCCCATTTGATTCAAAGTGTGGTTTGGAAAGGAAGACTCGTGATTCGATCTTTGACATAGAAGACAAGTGTGTTCTCCTCGTTCTTAGCTACAATTTGATACTAGCAGTAAGCTCTAACTCCGAATTTTATTTTCGTGTTCATCATCTAAATTTGGGGCTTTTGGTTTGTATGTTCATAGATGGAACCCATTTAGTTGTTAATTGAAGATTAACACCAAGATTCGGGTTTATTGTTGATGTTGGCGGGTTTTGGGTTTGGTGAACAAGTGTAAGCTTGTAAGACTTGCAACTGGGTGTAATCACTAGTATTTAGTGATTATTGAGGAGTTGGAAGCCTTTAGGGTTCATGTGTTTGACTAATTTTGAAATGGGTCAAAACTAGGGTTTAAGTGTCATTTTGGGCAAGATAGGTGTTTAACACATATGATTGAGTTTAATCGGTGTATTAGGACCATTGTCACTAGTGTTAGTGATTATTGGTTAGTTTGGGCACGGTTTATGCTTGGAGGTGCATTCGGGTCGAGATTGCACTAGTTGTCAATTTGGGTTGGTTTGTAAATCCACCCTAATTGTTTTGTTTGTATTGTGTTAATGGAATAGGTATATTCCATCGGCGAGTTGCGGATTATTTCGGTAGCATTCATCAAGATGACAAGGTGAGTGTTAATATCCTATGTGCATATGTATGTGTAGGATGGGTGTGGGTCAGGTGAAGTGGTTCTCGGTTATAGATCTCACTACACATATAGGTGGATTTTGATGGACTTGCGTATAGGTCCAATTGGCACGGTTGTACGTTTTAGTGGACCACCTTTGTGACGACCCGGAAATTTCTAACCAAATTTAAACTTAATCTTTATATTATTTCGATATGATAAGCGAAGTCGATTAGGTTGAGTCTCAAAAACTTTGAATTGTTTCATATATGCAATTACCCTTCGACCATTTCCGATGATTCACGAACAACTATTTGTAAATAGATAAATATATATTTCAATATATATATATATATATAGATATGTATATGTATATATTTGAAGTCTAAATTTAAAATACTATAAGCATTAGTTAACTATGTAAAATGAAAATAAAATATAATTACTGAAATAAATACATATTTATAAAGTATATTAAAAATAAATATTTAACGAATGTAATACTCGTTTGATGTTCCGATTGATATTAATCAAGTTAAATTCAAACTTATGTAATTTTAAAATAAACGGTGATACGAAAATGAGTTCTATAAATTTTAGGCTTATTAAAAATGTATTTAGGAACTATTTGTTAAGTTTTAACACTTTTTATATTTTACTCAGAATTGAGAGGGACAGTTGATGTAAATTTTATTTAACAAATTAAGGATCAAATTTTATACCATAATGACCAAAATAAATAAATATAATTAATGTAAAAAAATTTGGAATTTTTCCGAACACTTTTATCCGCCACTATTTAACAATGGAGCCCGATATATTGGTCCGTAAAATGTGAATGTCGACAAATCTCTGATGGCTTTGCTGTACATGACATTATGATTCAGATTTTTATTATTTTATTATTATTATTAATTTAATATTAATGTTTTTGTTTTCATTTTGAAACATCTACAAAGTATATATCATATACATAGACATATTATTCTCATCCGTCAACCTCACTTCCACCATTAACACCTCCCATCGCCACCCATCATGAACCTCCCACACCGCCGGTCACCCCACTAAACCACTACCAACCACCGCAAATCAAACCACCATATTAACACCACGGTTACCACCTTACACCACCGCTAGACCAAAGACCACCACCATTGACAACACACCACCTTCACTACTCACAAACAACCACCACCCATCGTAATCTGCATAACCACCGTGACCTCCACTCTCACCACCAAGATAACCACCTTATCATTTTTGTTCTACAACCACCACCACCTGCGATTACTTTATGTTGCTACTATTTTCTGTTTTGAATCGAACTCCACAGCCACTTCCCTCTTCTTCCTCTCTCCTAACCTTATTCGATAAACCGAAGTAACTTGATATTTGTTCTCTGCTGCTACTATATTGTTGAAACCGAACGTCAATCCAAGTGTGTTTAATGATAAATAGTTGAAGCAGAAGGCTATACCGTATTATATCATGGATGGTGAATTTCTAATTGTTATTATTGAATTATTATTAGTAAATAATTGTCTAGTGCCCTGGATTCCAAACCAACAAATTGTTTATCAAAGTAATGGGTTTTATAATATTAAAATATTATATACTAGAAATGGAGATCCAATCATACTAGCCGCATAAAGTCCATTTAAAAAAAATGGATTAAGTAAAGAGTGGGGTCAAAGTTTGAAGTCCAAGTTCCTAGTATATAAGTGTATAATATTACATGGTCTTGATGGTGAAATGATGATGAGATAAAGAAGATGGTGAGGAAGAAAGTAAGCAACAGAGGAACGGTTAGGGATGTTATCGGGTTAGCGGGACGTCGCGGGTTCAAAACCAGACTTGGGCATTTTTTTACGACTACTTCTTCGAGATTCGTGAAGCCAAGGCCAACCCTGCATTGTTCAATGTCATCATATGTATTTTTACTACAAAATACAATATGGTGAGTTCATTTGATTCTCTTTTACTCTTTACATTTTTGGGACTGAGAATACATGCGCTGCTTTATAACTGATTTACAAATGTTTTATTAAATGCCTTTGAAATTTATATTTTTGATCTGAGAATACATGAATTGCTTTTATAAATGATTGACGAAATAGACACAAGTATTCAAAACTACATTTTATGATAGAATTATTTAGATTCAGAGGTTCGATTATATAAAGATTGTATTATCGACCATCGGTGAGATGATTTTGTCATTTCACTACGCATTAGCTACCGAAATGGTTTGATTTAGTAGTTAGTAACGGTGAGATGATTTTACATTGCACTACGCACTAGCTACCATTTTAGCTACCATCGGTGAGTTGATTTTGCATTGCACTACGCACTAGCTACCGATGTATTGTATTGTATTGCATTCGATTTTGTAGTTAGTAACGGTGAGATGATTTTGCATTGCACTACGCACTAGCTACCATTTTAGTTACCCTCGGTGAGATGATTTTGCATTGCACCACGCGTTAGCTTCCGTTGTAAAATTAAATGGTTCGATTTTGTAGTTAGTAACGGTGAGATGATTTTGCATTGCACTACGCACTAGCTACCATTTTATCTACCCTCGGTGAGTTGATTTCGCATTGTACTACGCGTTAGCTACCCTTGTAAAATTAAATGGTTCGATTTTGTAGTTAGTAACAGTGAGATAATTTTGCATTGCACTACGCACTAGCTACCGTTTTAGCTACCCTCGGTGAGATGATTTCGCATTGCACTACGCGTTAGCTACCGTTGTAAAATTATATTATATTAACTACTTTGGTGAGATGATTTTGCATTGCACTACGCACTAGCTACCGTTGGTGAGTTTGTTTTGAAAGGTTCCGGTATTCTTCATATGAATGATTTTATAGCAAGAGTAGACCTGCACAGATTGTTTTCGAAATATGAGTATCTTGTGGTCTATTATATTATTGGAAATGATTAATTTTGATAAACTAATGAACTCACCAACCTTTTGGAGACATATTCCGTAAATTCCTCTGTATTCTATGAAATCTTTTATTCTATATATATATAGATATTCTATGTAATTAGAATAACATCCGATAGCCGAAAATCATTTCATACCAAAAAACCCTTTACTCAATTGTACGGAATAGAACTCGCCACTAGTTCAAGTTCTTCAGAATCCGACAGCTATTCTGACATGGATGTTCACCTAAGCTCCGGAAGCAGCGTCACCAGAATGAATCAACCAATCAGCCATCCCCAATTCATCTGATGGGTTCGTAGCCTACTTAATCATTGGAGATAAGAAGAAGGTGATCCCATCCATCCACCACATTTCCCTCTTGGCAAAGAACCTGAAGCACTTACCAGCGAACCTGTTCTAGACACCATTTTCTCTCTCATTTCCAGAGTATCTTGTCACGATTATATACTATCTGAAATTCTGAATCTTATTCATCCATTTGTTCCTACCGATAATCATCTTGGAGTAATAGCAGAAGTCAATGAGCTTCGCGCCCGAGTTGTAGCCTTGGAAAATATTGTGCAAAACGTATCAGCTTCAGCAACATCACCGGCACCAACAGTACCACCAACAACCTAAGTTTCAACATCACACGCCTCAACATCACAATCTATACCTCAAGCATAATCATCATTCTAAATATCGGTTCTACATCATTTATCTTCGTTCGACTTAGCGATTATGTAATCTCTAATGTTTTAGAGATTATATATTCTTGTTCTAACAGTAAAACAAATGAGTTTAATATCGTATTGACTCATTAAATCCATGGTTACATCTGAAGAAAATATATATGTATATATGTTTTCATAAAGATTGTAATTAAAAATTATTGTGTACAAACTGTATGGTGAAAATATTTTAACGGGTAGGTAATACCTGAGGAATATTTAGATTTCACATTAATAAGTTACACTGTACATTCTTCGAATCTGATTCAACAGTCATTTACTATTTTACTTACATCCATCGATATACGTATCCGTTCACCACAGAATAACCATTATCATTCAATTTCATATTTGGATTTTGACTTATCAGAATCCAACAAGTGGCATAATGAAGAAAACATTGGACAAAATAAAATTTGTTAGAAACAAATAAATTAACTATGAGAAATTCTGTTAAGAATCCACGCTAACTATTCCTAGCTAACTGTTCCTAATTCCCTGTTACATTTTAATTATCACAATTTAATTATCGCAATCTTAATTCTCGCAATTTTATTTATCGTCATTTAATTTCTGTTATTTATTTTACGCACTTTAAATATCGTCATATAAATTGGGACACATATACAATGTTTTGACATATCATATCGACGTCATCTATATATATTAATTGGAATAACCATAGACACTCTATATGCGGTAATGCTCGAGTTAGCTATACAGGGTCGAAGTTGATTCTAAATAATATATATACTTTGAGTTGTGATCGAGTCTGAGACATGTATATAATGGGTCACGACACGTATTAATTAATTCGAATATTATATATTAAACTATCTATGAATTATTGAACTACTAACTGTGAACTACTAACATTGGACAATTAAAATGAATTAAAATATTAATTATAACATATGAAACTAAACATTTCTTCAAGTTGCCACTTGATTTCATCTTAAACCTCATTTGTATCTTGACGATTACAATCTGCGTTCAAACCTTTCACGATTCTTGAAAACACCTCAATCGAGAGGATGAACCAACCGTACTTCATATACGGAAGAAAAGATTTATGCATATGGTTATGCACCTGAAAAACTCTCAGAAACTGAGTAAACGTTTAACACGTAGCTGTGCTAATTCCTTTAGCGTTATTATTACCCAAAATAACTTGGTAATTCCTTTCAAGGTAGCAAATTTTGTCACAGCACCAGCAAGACAATTTCGACTATTCAGTCAGATTAGCCTTATTATAACCTCGATATATACGTTGTCATTTTGCCATCGTTACTGGGAAATCTTTTATATTCCACCATATTACCAGCAGACGTACCAGCAACCTCATTGATCCTTGGCTTAAATCTCTCTGATAAATCACTATATTTATCTATTGAAGTCTTATCATATACTCATCCACCTCTTATAACGAGAATTGTCATATCAATTACCGGGAATTAGCAATCAGTATTTTGAATCTCATAGCGTTTCTACATCAACAGTTATATGTATACATATAACATTTATCTTTTAGAATTATGACCTTCCATTCTGAAATTCTGAAAAGCGCCCAGTCTGCGAATCAATACTTTGAATTTTAAAAAATTGAATAAAGCAATAAAAACTGTAAACGACCTTAACAGCCAAAAGTTTGATGATAAAGAATTATATATTGGCAAAGCTCAGAAATGTGGAACTGGAAAACGGATTGAGCAAACCATGAAGGAGGCTGTGGACAAATCACAAAGACTAAACCTGCCTTCAAAGAATCCAAATGATTCAGTATCTACTGATGTCATTAATGAATACCTTGCTCCTAACTCTACACTGTTACGGATAAATCTTCATCATCATCCATCGATATTAGAAATTCTAAGATATCATCGTATCTTTCATTATAAATATCCTCAATATTTATGAAGATATTTTCATAACTAATCTTATCTGAAATCAATTATCTCTTCGCGATATCAGTGTTACAATAGAAAGTAAACTGTTTTAGTTTTAAAATTATGAAAAATTTCGAACTTAAAATATGAATGTTATTGAAGTAGTGTTGGGAACTGAAGCATGAGTTAGTATAATATAATGACACTTGATCAATGTGATTATATTACAATAAGTCATGCTGATTTTCTAATGGAACGTGATGATTCACAGACTATAACGTCATCATGTGCCATGTTACACGAATCTTACATTCTATCTGATCTCTAAACATATCAAGAACATATCTTCCTGATAGTTCTATCTTTTCTCTTGAATTCTGGTAATTTAACCAATCAATATTGTGCTATTACAATTTCTCTCTTAAAACGTTAGTCATGTTCATTTGAAACTTCATACCTACGAATTATGGACCATTATTCGCTTGACTTAAATTCGGGAAGAGAAAACAAAAGTATGGAACTCCAAAATATAAAGGAAAAGGGGATGAATTTATAGTGAAATATCCGACAGAGTAATCGACACAGATTATCGCATTTAACCGAAGAGAATCTTAATTTCTTTAATTACCGAAGAACCAAATCTTATTACGAAGATTTCCTCTAAAATTCCTTGAATTCCGGAAATCAACCGTGACTACGACACTGGTTAAGTTGAACCTGCATTTACTCATTTTATTCTTTTGTGATAACTTCGCTTGTACTCTTCACATAAATGAATTGTTTTATCCATATTACTCGATTATGATAAAACTTTAATTTTCAGCTAGTATGCGTCATGAAAACTTATTTATTGTCAACCATGACCATCCCAATCAAATTTCGGGACGAAATTTCTTTTACGGGTAGGTACTGTGATGACCCGGAAATTCTGACCAAATTTAAACGTAATCTTTATATTATTTCGACATGATAAGCGAAGTCGGTTAGGTTGAGTCTCAAAAACTTTGAACTGTTTCATATATGCAATTACCATTCGACCATTTCTGACAATTCACGAACAACTATTTGTAAATAGATAAATATATATTTCAATATATAGATATGTATATGTATATGTATATATTTAAAGTCTAAATTTAAAATACTATAAGCTTTAGTTAACTATTTAAAATGAAAATAAAATATAATTACTAAAATAAATACATATATATAAAGTATATTTAAAATAAATATTTAACGATTGTAATACTCGTTTGATGTTCTGATTGATATTAATCAAGTTAAATTCAAACTTATGTAATTTTAAAATAAACGGTGATACAAAAATGAGTTCTATAAATTTTAGGCTTGTTAAAAATGTATTTAGGAACTATTTGTTAATTTTTAACACTTTTTATATTTTACCCAGAATTGAGAGAGATAGTTGATGTAAATTTTATTTAACAAATTAAGGATCAAATTTTATACCATAATGACCAAAATAAATAAATATAATTAATGTAAAAAAATTTGGAATTTTTCCGAACACTTTTATCCCCCACTGTTTAACAATGGAGCCCGATATATTGGTCCGTAAAATGTGAATGTCGACAAATCTCTGATGGCTTTGCTATACATGACATTATGATTCAGATATTTATTATTTTATTATTATTATTAATTTAATATTAATGTTTTTGTTTTCATTTTGAAACATCTACAAAGTATATATCATATACATAGACATATTATTCTCATCCGTCAACCTCACTTCCACCATTAACACCTCCCATCGCCACCCATCATGAACCTCCCACACCACCGGTCACCCCACTAAACCACTACCAACCACCGGAAATCAAACCACCATATTAACACCACGGTTACCACCTTACACCACCACTAGACCAAAGACCAGCACCATTGACAACACACCACCTTCACTACTCACAAACCACCACCACCCATCGTAATCACCATATTTCAACACCACAGCCACCATCGTGATCTACCACCACCATCATCATCACTATTTATTTTTTTTTACCGTTCATATATGTTATTATTTTTGTTTCGTTGATAAACTGCATAACTACCGTGACCTCCACTCTCACCACCAAGACAACCACCTTATCATTTTCCTTCTACAACCACCACCACCTGCGATTACTTTATGTTGCTACTATTTTCTGTTTTGAATCGAACTCCACAGCCACTTCCCTCTTCTTCCTCTCTCCTAACCTTATTCGATAAACCGAAGTAACTTGATATTTGCTCTTTGCTGCTACTATATTGTTGAAACCGAACGTCAATCCAAGTGTGTTTAATGATAAATAGTTGAAGCAGAAGGCTATACCCTATTATATCATGGATGGTGATATTCTAATTGTTATTATTGAATTATTATTAGTAAATAATTGTTTAGTGCCCTGTATTCCAAACCAACGAATTGTTTATCAAAGTAATGGGTTTTATAATATTAAAATATTATGGACTGGAAATGGAGATCCAATTAAACTAGCCGCATAAAGTCCATTTAAAAAAAACGGATTAAGTAAAGAGTGGGGTCAAAGTTTGAAGTCCAAGTTCCTAGTATATAAGTGTATAATATTACATGGTCTTGATGGTGAAATGATGATGAGATAAAGAAGATGGTGAGGAAGAAAGTAAGCAACAGAGGAACGGTTAGGGATGTTATCGGGTTAGCGGGACGTCGCGGGTTCAAACCCGGACTTGGGCATTTTTTTAGGACTACTTCTTTGAGGTTCGTGAATCCAAAGCCAACCCCGCATTGTTCAATATCGTCATATGTATTTTTACTACAAAATACAATATGGTGAGTTCATTTGATTCCCTTTTACTCTTTACATTTTTGGGACTGAGAATACATGCGCTGCTTTATAACTGATTTACAACTGTTTTATTAAATGCCTTTGAAATTTATATTTTTGATCTGAGAATACATGAATTGCTTTTATAAATGATTGACGAAATAGACACAAGTATTCAAAACTACATTCTATGATAGAATTATTTAGATTCAGAGGTTCGATTATATAAAGATTGTATTATCGACCATCGGTGAGATGATTTTGTCATTGCACTACATATTAGCTACCGAAATGGTTCGATTTAGTAGTTAGTAACAGTGAGATGATTTTGCATTTCACTATGCACTAGCTACCGTTTTAGCTACCATCGGTGAGATAATTTTGCATTGCACTATGCACTAGCTACCGATGTATTGTATTGTATTGCATTCGATTTTATAGTTAGTAACGGTGAGATGATTTTGCATTGCACTACGCACTATCTACCGTTTCTGCTACCCTCAGTGAGATGATTTCGCATTGCACTACGGTTAGCTACCGTTGTAAAATTATAGTGTATTAACTACCACGGTGAGATGATTTTGCATTGCACTATGCACTAGCTACTGTCTTAGCTACCCTCGGTGAGATGATTTCGCATTGCACTACGCATTAGCTACCGTTGTAAAATTAAATGGTTCGATTTTGTAGTTAGTAACGGTGAGATGATTTTGTCATTGCACTACGCATTAGCTACCGAAATGGTTCAATTTAGTAGTTAGTAACGGTGAGATGATTTTGCATTTCACTACGCACTAGCTACCGTTTTAGCTACCATCGGTGAGATGATTTTGCATTGCACTATGCACTAGCTACCTATGTATTGTATTGTATTGCATTCGATTTTGTAGTTAGTAACGGTGAGATGATTTTGCATTGCACTACGCACTATCTACCGTTTTAGCTACCCTCAGTGAGATGATTTCGCATTGCACTACGGTTAGCTACCGTTGTAAAATTATAGTGTATTAACTACCACGGTGAGATGATTTTTCATTGCACTATGCACTAGCTACTGTTTTAGCTACCCTCGGTGAGATGATTTCGCATTGCACTACGCGTTAGCTACCGTTGTAAAATTAAATGGTTCGATTTTGTAGTTAGTAACGGTGAGATAATTTTGCATTGCACTACGCACTAGCTATCATTTTAGCTACCCTCGGTGAGATGATTTCGCATTGCACTACGCGTTAGCTACCGTTGTAAAATTAAATGGTTCTATTTTGTAGTTAGTAACGGTGAGATGATTTTGCATTGCACTACGCACTAGCTACCATTTTAGCTACCCTCAGTGAGAAGATTTCGCATTGCACTATGTGTTAGATACCGTTGTAAAATTATATTGTATTAACTACCCAGGTGAAATGATTTTGCATTGCACTACGCACTAACTACCATTGGTGAGTTTGTTTTGAAAGGTTCCGGTATTCTTCATATGAATGATTTTATAGCAGAAGTAGACCTACATAGATTGTTTTTGAAATATGAGTATCTTGTGGTCTATTATATTATTGGAAATGATTAATTTTGATAAACTAATGAACTCACCAACCTTTTGGTTGACACTTTAAAGCATGTTTATTCTCAGGTATGAAAGAAATCTCAGCTGTGTATTTGCTCACTTTAGAGATATTACTTGGAGTCATTCATGACATACTTCAAAAGACGTTGCATTCGAGTCGTTGAGTTCATTAAGATTATTATTAACTCAATTATAGTTGGATATATTATGAAATGGTATGCATGCCGGCAACTGTCGATGAAATTAAAGATTATCTTTAAAAACGAATGCAATGTTTGTAAAATGTATCATATAGAGGTCAAGTACCTCGTGATGTAACCAAATGTAATGTATTCGTCCAGATGGATTAGGATGGGTCTCTATAACCTTTGGCGAGGTGCATAGTTTGTGTGTACGATATCACATATGCTTGTAATGTGGATTATACAACCCCAATGGCGAAGGGTTGGTATTGAGTTGTGATTGGAGAAGTGGATCATGTGTGGATGCGGATTCACGATGACGCGTGTAGTTTCGGTCATCTTATTGAGAAAGTGAGTCTCGTGTGGTTCGGATTCACGATGACTCGTGTAGTTCGGTCATCTTATTGAGGTAGTGATCTCGTGTGGTTGCGGATTCACTAAGGCTCGTGTAGTTCGGCCAACCTCGATGTTGTTGTGGTATTGAAGATAGTAATCTCGTGTGGATGCGAATTTACTAAGGCTCGTGTAGTTCGGCCAATCTTTATGTTGGTAATTGGTAGTCGGTTCCGGTATTGGGTTAAGGGGTTAACCTTGGATGTTTATATATTGTTTTATATATTGTCGTATTGTTGTGTTGTAGCTGACCCTCCGGGTGTAGCTTATTGGCGTTGTTCACATCGTCGTTGGTGAACTTATATTTGTTGTTATTTTAGCTTGTTGCTTAGTGATCGTACGGTATGCTTAGCTTAGCTTGCTTTTATGCTTGGATGCTCCGGTATGCGTTATTTGATTACTTTTGTGGAGTGTCCATTTTATGCATATATATGTATGTAGTATATTATCACTCACTAAGCGTTAGCTTACCCTCTCGTTGTTTACATTTTTATAGATTTGCATGGAGGCGGTGGCTCGGGTAAGCGTGGGGACTAGTGGACTCGCGTAGTTTGCTTTAGATGATGTGCTTTTGGAGTTATTAGGATTGGGTAGCGTATCCCCCAATCACCATGCTCGGTTTTGTTGGTTATTTAACTCATGTATTAAATGTTTTAAACTTTATTAAACTTACTATTGAATTAAAGATGTTTTTGGAAACTTAATTGGGACCTAAATGTTAACGATATTAATGTATGATAAGGAAAAAAATTTATGGGCCGGTTTAACTAATGGTTTGGGTTGTTTCAAGTGGTATCAGAGCATGGTCTAAGGGATTTAAGTGACTTGAGATAGGCGCCTAGACTTAGACTTTTGTGTGTGCTTATTTGTTGCGGGACTTGTAGGTGAACGGGTTAGACGGGAACTTAGTTAGTGCCTTAGCATGTAGGTGAACTAACTAGGATTGTGGCTTGTGTTGTGACATTATTCTTGCGTGTGCTTATGTCGCGTAGAATATTTATGTTGTGTGGGTTTATATCATCGAGCGAGGCGGTCGTTGTACTAACAAGTCGATATGGCGTGTGTGCGTAATAAGGACTTGCAAACCTTATTACGGGTGCAAATCGTGTCTAACAAGTGATGTACGACAAGTGTTTAGCAAGATGGGGCGGTGTTGTGCGTGTTGTTTTATACGATCGTGGACTAATCATTTTGCATTCTTTAGAATGACGACGCGAAACGAGATCGAGACGAATCACGATGAGTTTAACACTAGAGTTGTGGCCGCTGTTGCGGAGCAAATGGGTGTGTTTCGAGAAGAAATGGATAGAAAGTATTCCGAATTTCGAAGTAGTAGTGAAATGGAGCGTTGTCTTAAGAGCTTCATGAGGACTAAACCCCCGATGTATGACGGGAAACCGGATCCTTTGGTTAGCACAACATGGATCTCAGATGTCGAAGGGTGTTTTCGTACTATTGAATGTCCTCCCGAGAAGAGAACAAGACTCGCTACTAGTTTGTTGTGGGGTAGAACGAACGATTGGTGAGCCGTTTATGGCGTTATCGTGGGACAAGTTTAAGGAGAAATTCTTTGAGGAGTTCCGGACATCAGCTGACTTGTCGAAATTGCGTAATGAGTTGCGAAATTTGCAACAAGGTTCTATGGATTTGAATACTCTAAAGACGACCTTTATGGCGAAGGCTCGTTTTTGCCCGGAGTATTTGGGGAATGATCGTTTGTTGATGGAGGATTTCTATCGAAATTTGAACGATGACTTGAAAAAAAAATTAGTCAGGGTTACGCGAAGTCGTTTGCGGAGTTATTCGCGGTGGCTAGGGGTTTCGAATCGTATTCACGATCAAAGATTGGTAAACCTTCAAGTGAGAGAAGGGTTATTTCGTATGGTGCTCCAAGTAAGGGTGCAAGTGTGAGCACGGGTGGTATAAACGGATGGGTATATCGGATTCTAGTACGTCTAGGTGTTACAATTGTGGCGTGAGGGGTCACAAGTCTTGGAAATGTTTGGTTCCAAAGGGTGATGGCACAGTGTGCTTCAATTGCCAAGAGGAAGGACATAGTAAGTCGGAATGTCCCGAGTTAGCGGGGACGGGTGCGGAAAGGAGACGTTAAGGTACATTTCGTTTTAATAAATATGTCCTCTAATTATTTATTTTGTGCCGATGAGTTCAGCTTTGTTGAATACATTGCGTTGTGCATATTTTGCTATGGGTGACGTTCCTAATTGAATTACCCTACGGTGACGTTTTGATCGATGGGCGAAGGGCGTAAGACTTGGTGCAACCAAGCATTCCTTAGTGTTGGAAAATGTTTCTACCAAGTCATGTGTATGGGCTTTGGTGTTCGGTCGTTAAGCGCGTGTATGCTTTCGTGTTGAAGTTGATGAACCAACAGGTTCGACGGGTAGATAAAACCCTAAAGATCGAGTGTTTGATATCGATGTGTATGTTGGTAATGGAGTCTACGTGACGCGATGTTAGGTGCCTCTTTCATACCTACTAGCATGGTATTCGACTCCAATGGTATTACGGTTACATTGTACTTAGGGTACCGGAGAGAAACCCTTAGGTACATGAGCGACTAGGTGGAAATTGACAAACTATAGCAATTGGATGATTGCGAGAGTAAAGTTTGTATACTTGTGGTAAACACTTCGTTCGAAGTGTTTAAAGATGTGTTAAAATCCTTCGTATGCTCAAGGTTGGAGCAAGAAGTTGTGATGGGTCGTGTGAACCCAATTGTTAGTAAAGTCTACCCTTGGTAGCTTTGTACGGTTGTACAAGGTGCGGTTATGGAACGTAGTTCCAAGTGGGGGAGTTACACTCCCGCACGAGGAGGTTTTAGTGTGAGGTTTCGGATGATACTCTTAGTAGATTCGAAATTGGTGTCGGGACCTAGAATTGGTCTATTTGTGGTAAGAGTACGATTTGGAATAAATTGTACTTATGGTTTTGAATTTAAATCATCACCGAGGTGGTAATGTGGTAAAACTAGTTGAGAGATAATGGACGGGTTTGACGAGCAAAGGTGAGATCCCTCGGTTAAGGGATGTGCGTGTCGGATTCTCTTTTAGAGAATTATTGTTTTGTGCCTATGTGCGATATAGGTGGTTCTTGCTCGATTGTGTTGGCGTTGTGTACGCGTACGTAAGTATTTGTGTTCTATGGTATGAACCACGGCGCCGGTAGTGCCATAATATGTGCGGGAGAATTATGATGTGAACCATGGAGCCGGTAGCATCATGGCGATGCATATGGTGTGAACCACGGAGCAGGTATCACCATGACGCGGGTATGGTTAGTGGTATCCGTTAGGATTCACTATGGTGTAGCAGTGCGCGATTTTACACTACTTTTTGATCGAGGCCAAAAGAGCGTGTGTGATGGGAGTAGTGTTATATCGGTATGGTATAACATTATCGGGAAATGCGAGTACCGGTGGGAAATGCGAGTACCATTCCTGTGTTGAGAATTGGGAGTGGATCTCGTGTGGATGCGGATTCACGGTGACACGTGTAGTTCAGTCATCATATTGTGGAAGTGAGTCTCGTGTAGTTCGGATTCACAATGACTCGTGTGGATGCAGTCATTATATTGAGGAAGTGAGTCTCGCGTAGTTCGAATTCACTATGACACGTGTGGATGCGGTCATTCTTTTGGGATAGTGATTCTCGTGTAGTTCGGATTCACTAGGGCGCGTGTAGTTCGGCCAATCCCAATTGTTGTGCGGTGGAGGTAGTGGGTCGCGTGTGGTTGCGGATTCACTAAGGTGCGTGTAGTTTTCGTCCAGCCTTCATGTTGTGTGATCTATTGGTTGTTTCATACGCCAATGGTGGGGTCGTAAGGACCATGTTGTGTGATCTATTGGTTGTTTTATACGCCAATGGTGGGGTCATAAGGACCATGTTGTGTGATCTATTGGTTGTTTTATATGCCAATGGTGGGGTCGTAAGGACCATTTTGGTTTGAATAGTGATGCAATAGTCGTATTTTGCTCACGTGTTTGCGGTAGTTGCATATTAGATGTGTTTGCGAACTACAAGGGATGTTAAGTGGTAAGTGTTATCCGTTAGATTTCACTTTTATTTGGTCTTCAATGGTTGGATGGTTGACTTTAGTTTGGGACATGTTTACTTTTAGCATTGTACTTGGTATGGTACGCTAAAGGGTTGATATCTCGGTACGAGATTGGTGGAGTTTTCCCGATATGAGGGATTGAGCAAGTTTTAGTGCTCGGATTTGTGGACTTGATAAATCGCGAATGATGATTTAGTTGTTAAGGGTAACTCTATGAGAAGAATTGCCTAGAGGAGTTGGAAGGATACGTGGCGATTTCGCGTATTTTAAGTGATCGTTATAGACTTCGGATGATTTGTGCATTGTATGTCTCGAAATGCGTGCACGGGTGTATTTTGGTAAATGGGTTAATCTTCGGATTATTGAGAAATGTGTTGGAAGTCGGATTGGAACAATTGTTTGAGAACCATAGCGTGTAGGTTCGGATTGGTTAAGTGACTAGGATCATGAGGACGTGATTGATAGTGCTCCAAATGAATATATATTTAGGCACAATATCTTTCCAATATGTAAAGCTTTTAGTTACTATTGTTCTATTTTTATGTAATAATCGTTTAAATAAATAAGTGCGAAGACAAAAGAAGAAAACGACGATTTGAAGACGCAAATGACCAAAAAGCTCAAATGTACAAGATATAATTCAAGTGGTTCAAATTATTGATAAGAAACGTCTCAAAAGTTACAAGAGTACAAGACGCAAAACGCAAAGTACAAGATATTAAATCGTACGAAAGGACGTTCGAAAATCCGGAACCGAGACCTGAGCCAACTATTAACGCGCGACGCAACGGAGCTAAAATTACAAGTCAACTATGCACAAGAATATAATATAATATTTAAATAATTATATAAATTATTTATATATTATATATTATATTAAATAACGTCGACAAACTAGCAAACAAAAAATATGTGAGCTGGATCTGACGGTCATGCGATCGCATGGGAAATAGGCATAAAACTCATGCGAGTGCATGAGCCCATGCGAGTGCATGAGATTTGCACTAAAATCTCATGCGACCGCATGAGTTACTGTAGCAGGCCACATTCTATAAATTCAGCATTTTTCGGACGAGTTATACATTTTTTTTAATCTCTCTTTATCTCTATGTAATATATAATTATAATTATAAATTTTAATTATAATTAAGATTAATAATAAATTATGGTTTAGTTGGGTTAATGTAAGAAATGTTTTACGGGTTTTAAAGTCGGAACTCTGTCCGTGCAACGCTACGCGATTAATCACCACTGTAAGCTATGTTCTTCCTTTTTAAATTAATGTCTCGTAACTAAGTTATTATTATGCTTATTTGAGCCAAAGTAATCATGATGTTAGACTAAATATTAAGACGGTGTTATCAGATTTTGTACCATAATTAATGTTTGGACAAAAGACCGACACTTGTGGACATTGGACTATTGACTATTAATAGATATGGGGTATTGTCTAATCGAATGACAACTCATTAGAATCTGTTGAACCTATTTTCAAATTAGTTAATCTAATAATTATTAAAATGATTATGTATGTTATATTTAGTGACGTTTATACGACATCTTTTACGATCATTTAATTAATTATTCAGGTTGGGTAATTGGTTATTCATTCTCATCAAGTGGGTAAATTAATATTCATATCTCATTAAAACAGGGGTGGATTACATACAAGGATAATTGGTGTAATTGTTAACAAAGTAATAAAACCTTGGATTATATGCATTCGATAACCTGGTGTAATCATTAAACAAAGTATTAAAACCTTGTTACAGTTCGAATCCCTAATTAGTTGGAATATTTGACTTCGGGAATAAGGTTAATTTGACGAGCATTTTATAATTATGACCGATGGACTATTATGGACAAAAACCAAATAGGTATCAAATAATCCAGGACAAAGGACAATTAATCCGGGTATTAAATTAAAATCAACACGTCGAACATCATGATTACAGAAGTTTAAATAAGCATAATACTTTTATTTCATATTTCATCGTATCTTTATTTACTGTCATTTTAATTACTGCAATTTACTTTATCACAATTTAAATGCTGTCATTTATATTATCGTCATTTATCTTTACGCTTTATTTAAAATCTACAAACCGGTCATCAAACGATAAAAAAACCCCCTTTTTATAATAATAATAATAATACGACTTATATATATATATATATATATATATATATATATATATATATATATATATATATATATATATATATATACACATATATACACAAATATAATTGTTTAAAAATATAGCGTTAAACTTGGCTAGTTCCCTGTGGACGAACCAGACTTACTAAAAACTACACTACTCTATGATTAGGTACACTGCCTATAAGTGTTGTAGCAAGGTTTAGGTATATCCACTCTATAAATAAATAAATAACTTGTGTAAAATTGTATCATATTTAATAGTATTTCGTAACAAAAATATAACTATTTCGTATACACCTCTACGCACATCAGTGATCGAATCTAATTGGGGGAGAGTTGTAACACCCCGTTTTCCCCGTATATGATTTATAGGTGCATCGGTTATGTACGATAGGTGTATGAAGGGTTCGAGGCGCATTCATGTGTTAAAATTCATGTAGGCGAGAAGTGATCAGACCGCGTGTTAGGTCGCGGCGCGATAGAAGGGGCAATGGCGCGACACTCCACTGGTTTCAGTTTCAGTTGGCTCGTCAAAATGGTTCCAGACCAAGGCAAATGTCGCGGCACGACAATTTAGGGCCGCGGCGTGGCAATATGGGTTGACTGGTACCAGTTTTGTGATTTTAAAAGATATTCAAGGGCGTTTTGGTCTTTTCGCGTATGAGGCAGATTATAGCCTCAAATCTGGTCCATTCATTTGTTTCTCTTATTTCTTTTTCCTTTTCTTTCTATTTTTCCTCTCAAACTTCAAAACCTCATTTGATTCAAAGTGTGATTTGGGAAGGAAGACTCGTGATTCGATCTTTGACATAGAAGACAAGTGTGTTCTCCTCGTTCTTAGCTACAATTTGATACTAGCGGTAAGCTCTAACTCCGAATTTCATTTTCGTGTTCATCATCTAAATTTGGGGCTTTTGGTTTGTATGTTCATAGATGGAACCCATTTAGTTGTTAATTGAAGATTAACACCAAGATTCGGGTTTATTGTTGATGTTGGCAGGTTTTGGGTTTTGTGAGCAAGTGTAAGCTTGTAAGACTTGCAAATGGGTGTAATCACTAGTATTTAGTGATTATTGAGGTTTTGGAAGCCTTTAGGGTTCATGTGCTTGACTAATTTTGAAATGGGTCAAAACTAGGGTTTAAGTGTCATTTTGGGCAAGATAGGTTGTAACGACCCGTCGAAATCGCTATTGACGCGGCACGTTAATCATTGATTCCACAGTGAGGTTTTGACCTCTATATGATACGTTTTGATAAAATATTGCATTCATTAAAATAAGTGACTTTCTAAACATAGAAAGTTATAAACATGTGGGCGAGTGCTTAGGTATAAGCAAAACCCCAAAATACATAAGTCTTTAATTTACAGGTTGACATCACAGTCCAATTATTTATTACACAGCGCAGTTTTATTTTGAATGCAATAAACTTTGTACAAAGCATGAGAGACTCCATGCAGGCAACAAGCACATCACAGCGGAAGCATTCTAAGGACCTGAGAATAAAACATGCTAAAAAGTCAACACGGATGTTGGTGAGTTATAGGTTTAATTGCTCGAGTCATAAACATATATAAAGATAGACCACAAGATTTCATCAAAAGTTTATCAATAGATTCTACGTAACAGAGCACCCTGGTAACTAAACTTAACGCTATAGTGATAATTACCCCATTCGTTTTAATACACGCAAACCAACGTGTCTTAAACTCAAATAACATACGTCCGTTGAAAGGCTAGGGCTCTAGCTCGGACGGGGATGTCAAGCCCTATGGATCCATATACAATTATTCGCGCCCACCAGTCCATATCCTATGTACTGGCAGCTACTAGTTACCAAAGCTAAGGGATTTTCGGTTTAACTCAGTGTAGAATTTTGTATGTACTTGTGTCTTATTGCGTTTAAAATAAATTGCATGTATTCTCAGCCCAAAAATATTTAAAGTATTTAAAAAGGGAGACTATAACTCACAGTTCAATATTGCGATTCAATATTGTAGGCAAATTGCGTAGACGTAATGATGGTAGACGACTGTATGGTTGGTCTTGGATTCAAGAACAATACCCCTAACAATACCCAATATTTCCTTATTTTAAAACGGTTTGAAACCCGAATTAAAAATACCCTCGAATATACTTTATTATTATTAAACTTAAAATTAAAATTATAATTATAATTATAATTATAAAATAACGTACATATATATTTATGAAATATTTCGTCGAGCAAAACTGACCTTTTATAGTACTTTTTGATTTACTGTAGCTCATGCGATCGCATGAGTTTTCAGTGTTTTTGCCATGCGATCGCATGGCCGCCTTTTCTGTTTTTGTTTGCTAGTTCGTCGACATCAAATAGTGTTTACTGTAGCAAATAGTGTTTTACTGTAGCAATAGTGTTTTACTGTAGCAATAGTTTTTACTGTAGCAAATCACTGTAGCAAACTAGTTTTCACTGTAGCACTGTAGCAAAATACGGTTTCACTGTAGCAAATAGTGTTTTTTACTGTAGCAAATCACTGTAGCAAACTAGTTTTCACTGTAGCACTGTAGCAAAATACGGTTTTACTGTAGCAAAGTAATTTTTACTGTAGGAAAGTCGTTTTTACTTGTACATATATATATGCATACATATAATTGTTCATGAATCATCGAGAGTAGTCAAAGGTAATTGTATATATGTAACAGTTCTAAAATTTTGAGACTCAATCTAACAGACTTTGTTTAACGTGTTAAAATAATAAATCGTATAGAGAATTGGTTTAAATAAGTCAAAAATTTTCGGGTCATCACATAGGTGTTTAACACCTATGATTGGGTTTAATCTGTGTATTAGGACCATTGTCACTAGTGTTAGTGATTATTGGTTAGTTTGGGCGCGGTTTGTGCTTGGAGGTGCATTTGGGCCGAGATTGCACTCGTTGTCAATTTGGGTTGGTTTGTAAATCCACCCTAATTGTGTTGTTTGTATTGTGTTAATGGAATAGGTACATTCCATCTGCGAGTTATGGATTATTTTGGTAGCATTCATCAAGACGACAAGGTGAGTGTTAATATCCTATGTGCATATGTATGTGTAGGATGGGTGCGAGTCGGGTGAAGTGGTTCTCGGTTATAGAGCTCACTTCACATATAGGTGGATTTTGATGGACTTGCGTATAGGTCCAATTGGCACGGTTGTGCGTTTTGGTTAACCACCTTTGGCGAGGTGCACACTTTGTGTGTACGATATCACATATGCTTGTGATGTAGATTATACAACCCCAATGGCGAAGGGTTGGTATTGAGTTGTGATTGGAGAAGTGGATCACGTGTAGATGCGGATTCACGATGACGCGTGTAGTTTCGGTCATCTTATTGAGAAAGTGAGTCTCGTGTAGTTCGGATTCACGATGACTCGTGTAGTTCGGTCATCTTATTGAGGTAGTGATCTCGTGTGATTGCGGATTTACTAAGGCTCGTGTAGTTCGGCTAACCTCGATGTTGGTGTGGTATTGAAGGTAGCAATCTCATGTGGATGCGGATTTACTAAGGCTCGTGTAGTTCGGCCAATCTTTATGTTGGTAATTGGTAGTCGGTTCCGGTATTAGGATAAGGGGTTAACCTTGGACGTTTATATATTGTTTTATATATTGTCGTATTGTTGTGTTGTAGCTAACCCTCCTGGTGTAGCTTATTAGTGAACTTATATTTGTTGTTATTTTACCTTGTTGCTTAGTGATCGTACGGTATGCTTAGCTTAGCTTGCCTTTATGCTTGGATGCTCCGGTATGCGTTATTTGATTACTTGTGTGGCGTGTCCGGTTTATGTATATATATGTATATAGTATATTCTCACTCACTAAGCGTTAGCTTACCCTCTCCTTGTTTACATTTTTATAGATTTGCATGGAGGCGGTGGCTCGGGTAAGCGTGGGGACTAGTGGACTCGCGTAGTTTACTTTAGATGATGTGCTTTTGGAGTTATTAGTATTGGGTAGCGTATCCCCCAATCACCATGCTCGGTTTTGTTGGTTATTTAACTCATGTATTAAATGTTTTAAAGTTTATTAAACTTACTATTGAATTAAAGATGTTTTTGGAAACATAATTGGGACCTAAATGTTAACGATATTAATGTATTATAAGGAAAAAAATTTATGGGCTGGTTTAACTAATGGGTTGGGTTGTTTTATTGATGAACTCGCTTGATTGTGATTTGGATTGGTAGTGTTGCTCTCGATAGGAATAACTCACAGGTTATTGTGGTTTTGGTTTTGGTTTTGTTGTTTGTGTTGGGGGTGTTGGTTGTTTCGGTTGTTGTTGTTGTTGATGTAGTTGTTGTTTGGGTTAACTTGAGTGTTTGAAGGTAAAGTTCTTTGTGCTCTTTCGGCAACTTGATTTGAGAGTCTCCCAACGTGCCTTCAAGGGTTTGGAATGAGGCTTGTTGGTTTCGTATTTGTTGCTTCAAAAGTTCATTTTCTTTTGTTAGGAAAGCTTCGGTTGATTCTACCTTCTTGATATAATTTTGCATGATTTCTTCTAAACTATTCGAAGGTTGAGATTGTTGAGTGTTTTGTTGAGGTTGTTGATTGTAACCTTGGTTATTTTGTGGTTGACTATACCCTTGGTTGTTTTGATAATTCGAATTGGCTTGGTTGTTATAAGGTTGATTGTTGTAAGGTTGTTGATTTTGGTATTGAAAGTTGTTGTTTCGGTTTTGGTTATAGTTGTTGTTGTAACTTTGGTTTAGGTTTGCAAATCTGGGCGGTGTATTGGTTTGATTGTTGAATGAAACTTGCATTTAATTAGGATATGTAGTAGCCTTGGTTTGATGTTCCTCCCCGTTGATAGTTTTGATTACTCACGTAGTTCACATGAGCATCTGAATTCATGGGAATGTCATCTAGATCAACATGATTGCATTGAGTAATTTGAGGTCATTTCTTCGTGAGATGTGGACCCTCGCATCGTTGACAACCTATTTGCATTGCGACTATCGTTTGTTGAAGCTTTTTCAACTCATTCCCATACGTTTGAAATTGATTGTTCAAGCTTGCAAGCATCACTTGTCCATTATCACTCTCGATTTGTGCTAAACTTTTCCTTGTCAAATCTCGCGGTGAAGGTGCCCATTCATATGTGTTAAACGAGATGTATTCCAATAAGATATCGGCCGCATTTGGTGATTTATAAATAAATACCCCACCGGATGAAGAATCAAGATATTGCTTCGTTAAAGCATTAGTACCCCGGTAGAATGTGTTGATGTACTCCTTCTTCGTCAAACCGTGCGGTGGGCAAACTCTTAGCATTTTCTTGAATCATACCCACGCATCATACAAAGACTCATCACCCCGTTGGGTGAATCCATTAATCTCCATTCGAAGTCGTTCTACTTTTGACGGTGGAAAGAAGTGATTGATAAACTCATTGGTTAAAATCTTGAAAAGTTCTTATGGAATCGGATGGTAAGCTCCTTAACAAAACTTTCGCTTCTCCTTGAAGTGTAAAGGGGAATGCCCATAACTTAAAAGCATCATCGGTGACATCCTTGTTTTTGTAGATATCACAAAGATCATTGAAATGTTGGATGTGTTCGAATGGATTCTCGTCTATCAACCCATGAAAGTATGTATCTTTGATCAATGTGAAAAAGTAACCCTCGATCTTCCAATTATCCGCCTCAATTGGTGGTTTTGTAATAGCCGATGCTATCATCGTTGGTGCCACTAATCTAGCGTTCCACATTGGCGTGTCGTTCGGATCATTCAATAACTCTTGATTAACCGGATTAATTGGATTACCCTCTTCATTGAGAATTGGTTGACCGTTTGGATCCATATCTTCTAAACAAAATGGCAAAGCTTCAAAATTCTTCCTTAATATCCTCTTTTCTCTACGATTATAAACACCGTGCACGTGTTTTTCCGGATCGGAGAATGGATGTGTGAACTCTTGATCCTTGTGGGACCTTGTTTTCATACACCAAAGGTACCTATCCTTCAATCACAACACAAACACAACCGGTTTTCCAAACAAAATAATATATAAAATGCGAAAAGTAACCTTCGCAAGGGTAAACCCCTACGAAAGGATCGAACAATCAAAAGTTTAAACCAAATATCCAACTAAGCTAACCTCTCCCCGGCAGTGGCGCCAAGAAAGTGTAATGGTGTTTTCACTGTAGCACTGTAGCAAAATACGGTTTCACTGTAGCAAATAGTGTTTTACTGTAGCAAATTGTGTTTTACTGTAGCAAAGTAATTTTTACTGTAGGAAAGTCGTTTTTACTTGTACATATATATATGCATACATATAATTGTTCATGAATCGTCGAGAGTAGTCAAAGGTAATTGTATATATGTAACAGTTCTAAAATTTTGAGACTCAATCTAACAGACTTTGTTTAACGTGTTAAAATAATAAATCGTATAGAGAATTGGTTTAAATAAGTCAAAAAATTTTGGGTCATCACAGTACCTCCCCGTTAAAGAAAATTTTGTCCCGAAATTTTGAGTAGTACCTGTTTCATGAGCGATATCAGTGAACAAATGTGGATACTTTTGCTTCATCTGATCTTCACGTTCCCAAGTAAACTCGGGTCCTCGTCTTGCGTTCCAACGAACCCTAACTATCGGTATTTTGCTTTGTTTTAATTGTTTGACCTCACGGTCCATGATTTCAACAGGTTCTTCGATAAAATGGAGTTTATCATTGATTCGTATTTCGTCAAGAGGAATTACGACATCCTCTTCAGCTAAACATTTCTTCAAATTTGACACGTGAAATGTGTCATGAACACTACTAAGTTCTTGTGGTAGCCTTAATCGATAAGCAACTGCTCCAATTCTTTCGGTGATTTCAAAGGGTCCTACGTACCTAGGACTTAGCTTTCCTCGTTTACCGAATCGTACAACGCCTTTCCAGGGTGACACTTTCAACATGACTTTGTCGCCCACTTGAAATTCTAGCGGTTTTCTTCTTACATCAGCATAACTCTTTTGGCGACTCATGGCCGTTTTCAATCGCTGTTGTATTTGAATGATCTTTTCGGTGGTTTCGTGAATAATTTCTGGTCCAGTAAGTTGTCTTTCTCCTACTTCACTCCAACAGATAGGAGATCTGCACTTTCTACCGTAAAGTGCTTCAAATGGCGCTGCGTTGATGCTCGTATGATAGCTGTTATTGTATGAAAATTCTGCCAACGGTAAGTGTCGATCCCAACTGGTTCCGAAGTCAATCATGCATGCCCGTAACATGTCTTCCAATGTTTGTATTGTTCTTTCACTTTGACCATCTGTCTGTGGGTGATAAGCGGTGCTCATATCTAATCGAGTTCCCAATGCTTTTTGTAATGACTGCCAGAAACGTGATGTGAATCGGGTGTCACGATCAGATATGATGGAGATAGGTACACCATGCCTGGAAACTACTTCCTTCAAATATAGGCGTGCTAATTTCTCCATACTGTCTGTCTCCTTTATTGGTAGAAAGTGAGCTGATTTAGTTAGACGATCAACTATCACCCAAATAGTATCATGACTACTTGTAGTCCTTGGCAATTTCGTAATGAAATCCATGGTTATTCTTTCCCATTTCCACTGCGGAATTTCTGGTTGTTGCAGTAATCCTGACGGCTTTTGGTGCTCAGCTTTGACCTTTGCACACGTTAAACATTTGCTTACATAAGTAGCAATTTCTGTTTTCATATTAGGCCACCAATAAAACTTCTTGAGATCGTGGTACATTTTTCCGTTTCCTGGGTGAATTGAGTACCTTGTTTTGTGTGCTTCATCCAGTACTAGTTGCCTTAGGTTACCATGTTTTGGTACCCATATCCTACCAGCAAAATACAGGGTTCCATCGGCTTTTTCTTCAAGTTGTTTTTCTAACCCTTTGCTTATTTCGCCTTTTTCGTTTTCTTATTTTAAAGCCTCTAACTGTGCTGCTTGAATTTGCTTTGTGAGATCAGTACGAATTGTAATATTCAAAGCTCGGACCCTAAGAGGTTTTACTCTTTCTTTTCGACTTAGGGCATCAGCTACAACATTAGCCTTTCCGGGGTGGTAACGGATTTCACAATCGTAATCGTTTAACAACTCTACCCAGCGACGTTGCCTCATATTGAGTTGTTTTTGATCAAAAATATGCTGAAGACTCTTATGGTCGGTGTACACTGTACACTTGGTGCCATATAGATAGTGTCTCCATATTTTGAGTGCAAAAACTACTGCTCCAAGTTCTAAATCGTGCGTCGTATAGTTCTTTTCATGAATTTTTAGTTGTCGTGAGGCATATGCGATGACTTTTGTGCGTTGCATTAATACACATCCTAAACCTTGGCGTGAAGCATCACAATAGATCACGAAATCATCATTTCCTTCCGGTAATGACAAAATGGGTGCAGACGTTAACTTCTTCTTTAATAACTGGAATGAGGATTCCTGTTCTGTGGACCAATCATACTTCTTTCCCTTTTGAGTCAATGCAGTTAAGGGTTTGGCGATTCTAGAGAAATCTTGAATGAATCTTCGGTAGTAACCAGCAAGACCTAAGAATTGGCGAATTTGTGTTGGAGTCTTCGGGGTTTCCCATTTACTAATGGCTTCGATCTTGGCGGGGTCAACTTTAATTCCATGTTTACTGACAACATGGCCCAAAAATTGTACTTCTTGTAACCAGAAATCACACTTCAAAAATTTTGCCTACAATTCTTCTTTCTTGAGTATCTCCAGTACCAGTCTTAAGTGTTGCTCATGTTCTTCCTTGTTCTTCGAGTAAATCAATATGTCGTCGATAAAAACAATGACAAATTTGTCTAAATACGGTCTACAGATGCGATTCATTAGATCCATGAATACTGCTGGAGCATTAGTTAATCCAAAAGGCATGACTAGAAACTCATAGTGACCGTAACAGGTTCTGAACGCGGTTTTAGGAACATCTTCTTCCTTCACTCTCAGTTGATGATATCTGGAGCGTAGATCAATCTTAGAATAAACACTTGATCCTTGCAATTGATCAAACAAATCATCAATCCTCGGTAATGGGTACCGATTCTTGATCGTTAATTTGTTTAATTCTCGGTAATCTATGCACATTCTCATAGATCCATCCTTCTTCTTGACGAACAGAATAGGAGCACCCCAAGGTGAAAAACTAGGACGAATAAATCCACGGTCTGATAATTCTTGCAACTGGTCTTGTAATTCTTGCATTTCTGAAGGTGCAAGTCTATATGGAGATCGGGCTACAGGTGCAGCTCCTGGTATGAGATCAATCTGGAATTCTACACATCTGTGTGGAGGTAGCCCCGGTAATTCTTCTGGAAATACTCCGGGATATTCTCTTACAACCGGCATGTCATTAATGCTTCTTTCTTCAGTATCGATCTTCTTTACATGTGCCAGAATAGCATAACAACCTTTTCTTATAAGTTTCTGGGCCTTCATACAGCTGATAAAGTTCAGCTTTGAGTTGCTCTTCTCCCCATAAATCATTAATGACGTTTCATCCTTACGAGGGATGCGGATTGCTTTCTCAGCGCAAACAACTTCCGCTCTTGTTTTGGACATCCAGTCCATGCCAACGATTACGTCAAAACTTCCTAATTCTACGGGTATCAAATCGATTTTGAAGGTTTCACCAGCGAGATTCATTTCGCAACCATGGCAAATTTTATCGGCTTTTATCAGTTTACCATTAGCTAATTCAATAGTATATTTATCGTCTAGAGGTAATGATGCACATTTTAGTTTAAAACTAAAGTCTTTACACATATAACTTCTATCAGCACCCGTATCAAACATAATAGAAGCTAGTTGATTATTAACGGTAAACGTACCCGTGACAAGATTAGGATCCTCACGTGCTTTACTGGCACTAACATTAAATGCCCTCCCACGTGCGGGTTCTTTGTTCTTCTCCTTATCAGGGCATTGATTTATAAAGTGACCAGACTTCCCGCATCCAAAACATTTCTTGACATCGGTCAGTTTTGTCTTTACTTCAGAAACGGTGGCATAACAATCTTTCGCCACATGTCCTTTCTTGTTGCACTTATCACAGACCACTTGACAATAACCTGCATGATGTGTGTAACATCTTTTGCAGAATGGATGGGGTCCCTTATAGTTTGGACTTGCAGTTGCCCCATCTTGTTTACCTTTAAAAGTTTCTTATTTCTTCAGGTGAGTACTTTTGCCCTTATAGTCTTCCCATTTCCTCTTTCCTTCAGTTGTCTTGACTTCGGTAATTGGTGCCTTAATCGAACTCTCTGTGATCTGGTCCATGAGTTGGTGTGCCATTGTCATGGCTTCCTGCATCGTATTCGGTTTGGACGATGTAACATTTCCTTTGATATTGATCGATAAACCGTCAATATACATTTCTATCTTTCGTTTCTCATTTGGCACCAATTCGGGACACAACAAGGCTAGTTCCATGAAACGATTTTCATAGTTATTGAGATTCGCGCCGATAACCTTCAGATTACGTAACTCAGATTCCATTTTTCTGATCTCGTTTCGAGGACAGTACTCCTCGATTCGCATCTTTTTCAGTTCTTCCCAAGAGATATCATATGCCGTATCTATTCCTTCTGCTTTAGCATAATTGTTCCACCAAGTAAGTGCACCATCTTGCAACGTGCACGAAGCATACTTTGACTTGTCTTCGTTCGCACAATTACTGATTTTGAAAACGGACTCCATCTTTTCAAACCATCGGGTTAGACCGACTGGTCCCTCAGTTCCACTAAACGTCTGTGGTTTGCATCCTTGAAATGTTTTGTATGAGCATCCGTTTCGTGAATTTGTGTTTACGGCTGCTGCTTTGGCTGCTGCTTCGGATGTTGCTTTTGCTGCTTCGGTTGCAGCAATTCTTTCATTCAAACGTTTCTCGACTAGTTGCTCAAACTCAGCATCCGACATTTGAGACATGTTTCTTCAATAAACACAACAGATATAATTTAATCATATAGAATATTATAGGTAAAATGAGTTGTCAATAGTTAATCGTAGCATATTAATAATATGAACCGATTATTATAAAAGCCTTTTCTTCTTTTTAGCATTTTATAATTATTTCTAGGGTATTACCTACCCGTTAAGTTCATACATAATAGCTAGTACAAGGAATTAACTACTAAAATCCTAATAATATTCCACTATGAAAAATTATAGCGAGTTACTACATTATTATGTAATAATAATAATAAGAAGTAGTAATAATACAAATAATCATTCCATGCATTTATTATTAATAAACCAAAATAATACAATACCATACAATACTGATATTTTACATATGCTTATTTTACATAACAAGATAGAGTAGCACACATAAGTAATAAAATAGCGCATGGAAGATTTATGGTTGCGAGGTCGTTCATTCAGAACTATCAGAAACTTCTTCCCATTTGGTTCTCTCTGCCAATTGTTTGTGTGCACATGGTTCGACAGACATTCTGGCAGTGTATTTTATTTTTAGTTGGGGTTTTGAGGTACCCGTTACCTCAGTGGGTTTTATACAATAAGGGTGGTTACGGATCGAATGGTCCTGTTCTTTTTTAATAACTAAGGACATTTTATTATTGTGGTTGTTTTTATTATCTATAGCAAGTTGGAATTTCTCCTTAGTGATCTCTTTTATTTCATTAGCGAAATCCTCCTCCTTACTGATCTCGTCTGATGACGAACTGTCTGAGTCATGTGTAGGAGAATATGATGACGAACTGCAAGAATATGCACCGGTGGTCATGAACTGAAATCTGCCAGGCGTAATCGGCACAACCCGCCCGTCGGCGGTATATCTGGACCAATGTCCATATTTGTTTAGAAATGGACGATCCTCGTTTACTCCAGGGATCATGGGTCCATGCCAACGCTACTGTGGCTCCGGAAAACTAAAGCTGGGTGGAGCTGGAACCTCCTCTGGGTTTACCGGGAGTTGAGATTCCCCGGCTAACACAATTTCTTCTTTAATAGGTATTGGAACGCCCTTTTCAGCTGTGAATAGAATAGATTCAGTGTCCGATTCCGAGTCGTACAAAATGATAGGATTAGAGGAAGTCATCTATCACATAATTGAAACAACAATTACGTTAGCATATAAATATATCACATATAATGTTTTTGACCAAATAATAAGCAAAAATCAGGAAAAACAGATATGGTCATAGTCCAGACTCACTAATGCATCCTAACAATTACCAGTTAAACACAATAATGTAATTTCTGGTTCCCTATGACCTCAAGCTCGGATACCAACTGTAACGACCCGTCAAAATCGCTATTGACGCGGCACGTTAATCATTGATTCCACAGTGAGGTTTTGACCTCTATATGATACGTTTTGATAAAATATTGCATTCATTAAAATAAGTGTATAAACATGTGGGCGAGTGCTTAGGTATAAGCAAAACCCCAAAATACATAAGTCTTTAATTTACAGGTTGACATCACAGTCCAATTATTTATTACACAGCGCAGTTTTATTTTGAATGCAATAAACTTTGTACAAAGCATGAGAGACTCCATGCAGGCAACAAGCACATCACAGCGGAAGCATTCTAAGGACCTGAGAATAAAACATGCTAAAAAGTCAACACGGATGTTGGTGAGTTATAGGTTTAATTGCTCGAGTCATAAACATATATAAAGATAGACCACAAGATTTCATCAAAAGTTTATCAATAGATTCTACGTAACAGAGCACCCTGGTAACTAAACTTAACGCTATAGTGATAATTACCCCATTCGTTTTAATACACGCAAACCAACGTGTCTTAAACTCAAATAACATACGTCCGTTGAAAGGCTAGCGCTCTAGCTCGGACGGGGATGTCAAGCCCTATGGATCCATATACAATTATTCGCGCCCACCAGTCCATATCCTATGTACTGGCAGCTACTAGTTACCAAAGCTAAGGGATTTTCGGTTTAACTCAGTGTAGAATTTTGTATGTACTTGTGTCTTATTGCGTTTAAAATAAATTGCATGTATTCTCAGCCCAAAAATATTTAAAGTATTTAAAAAGGGAGACTATAACTCACAGTTCAATATTGCGATTCAATATTGTAGGCAAATTGCGTAGATGTAATGATGGTAGACGACTGTATGGTTGGTCTTGGATTCAAGAACAATACCCCTAACAATACCCAATATTTCCTTATTTTAAAACGGTTTGAAACCCGAATTAAAAATACCCTCAAATATACTTTATTATTATTAAACTTAAAATTAAAATTATAATTATAATTATAATTATAAAATAACGTACATATATATTTATGAAATATTTCGTCGAGCAAAACTGACCTTTTATAGTACTTTTCGATTTACTGTAGCTCATGCGATCGCATGAGTTTTCAGTGTTTTTGCCATGCGATCGCATGGCCGCCTTTTCTGTTTTTGTTTGCTAGTTCGTCGACATCAAATAGTGTTTACTGTAGCAAATAGTGTACTGTAGCAAATAGTGTTTTACTGTAGCAATAGTGTTTACTGTAGCAAATAGTGTTACTGTAGCAAATCACTGTAGCAAACTAGTTTTCACTGTAGCACTGTAGCAAAATACGGTTTCACTGTAGCAAATAGTGTTTTACTGTAGCAAATTGTGTTTTACTGTAGCAAAGTAATTTTTACTGTAGGAAAGTCGTTTTTACTTGTACATATATATATGCATACATATAATTGTTCATGAATCGTCGAGAGTAGTCAAAGGTAATTGTATATATGTAACAGTTCTAAAATTTTGAGACTCAATCTAACAGACTTTGTTTAACGTGTTAAAATAATAAATCGTATAGAGAATTGGTTTAAATAAGTCAAAAATTTTCGGGTCATCACATAGGTGTTTAACACCTATGATTGGGTTTAATCTGTGTATTAGGACCATTGTCACTAGTGTTAGTGATTATTGGTTAGTTTGGGCGCGGTTTGTGCTTGGAGGTGCATTTGGGCCGAGATTGCACTCGTTGTCAATTTGGGTTGGTTTGTAAATCCACCCTAATTGTGTTGTTTGTATTGTGTTAATGGAATAGGTACATTCCATCTGCGAGTTATGGATTATTTTGGTAGCATTCATCAAGACGACAAGGTGAGTGTTAATATCCTATGTGCATATGTATGTGTAGGATGGGTGCGAGTCGGGTGAAGTGGTTCTCGGTTATAGAGCTCACTTCACATATAGGTGGATTTTGATGGACTTGCGTATAGGTCCAATTGGCACGGTTGTGCGTTTTGGTTAACCACCTTTGGCGAGGTGCACACTTTGTGTGTACGATATCACATATGCTTGTGATGTGGATTATACAACCCCAATGGCGAAGGGTTGGTATTGAGTTGTGATTGGAGAAGTGGATCACGTGTAGATGCGGATTCATGATGACGCGTGTAGTTTCGGTCATCTTATTGAGAAAGTGAGTCTCGTGTAGTTCGGATTCACGATGACTCGTGTAGTTCGGTCATCTTATTGAGGTAGTGATCACGTGTGATTGCGGATTTACTAAGGCTCGTGTAGTTCGGCTAACCTCGATGTTGGTGTGGTATTGAAGGTAGCAATCTCATGTGGATGCGGATTTACTAAGGCTCGTGTAGTTCGGCCAATCTTTATGTTGGTAATTGGTAGTCGGTTCCGGTATTAGGATAAGGGGTTAACCTTGGACGTTTATATATTGTTTTATATATTGTCGTATTGTTGTGTTGTAGCTAACCCTCCTGGTGTAGCTTATTAGTGAACTTATATTTGTTGTTATTTTACCTTGTTGCTTAGTGATCGTACGGTATGCTTAGCTTAGCTTGCCTTTATGCTTGGATGCTCCGGTATGCGTTATTTGATTACTTGTGTGGCGTGTCCGGTTTATGTATATATATGTATGTAGTATATTCTCACTCACTAAGCGTTAGCTTACCCTCTCGTTGTTTACATTTTTATAGATTTGCATGGAGGCGGTGGCTCGGGTAAGCGTGGGGACTAGTGGACTCGCGTAGTTTGCTTTAGATGATGTGCTTTTGGAGTTATTAGTATTGGGTAGCGTATCCCCCAATCACCATGCTCGGTTTTGTTGGTTATTTAACTCATGTATTAAATGTTTTAAAGTTTATTAAACTTACTATTGAATTAAAGATGTTTTTGGAAACATAATTGGGACCTAAATGTTAACGATATTAATGTATTATAAGGAAAAAAATTTATGGGCCGGTTTAACTAATGGGTTGGGTTGTTTTATTGATGAACTCGCTTGATTGTGATTTGGATTGGTAGTGTTGCTCTCGATAGGAATAACTCACAGGTTATTGTGGTTTTGGTTTTGTTGGTTGTGTTGGGGGTGTTGGTTGTTTCGGTTGTTGTTGTTGATGTAGTTGTTGTTTGGGTTAACTTGAGTGTTTGAAGGTAAAGTTCTTTGTGCTCTTTCGGTAACTTGATTTGAGAGTCTCCCAACGTGCCTTCAAGGGTTTGGAATGAGGCTTGTTGGTTTCGTATTTGTTGCTTCAAAAGTTCATTTTCTTTTGTTAGGAAAGCTTCGGTTGATTCTACCTTCTTGATATAATTTTGCATGATTTCTTCTAAACTATTCGAAGGTTGAGATTGTTGAGTGTTTTGTTGAGGTTGTTGATTGTAACCTTGGTTATTTTGTGGTTGACTATACCCTTGGTTGTTTTGATAATTCGAATTGGCTTGGTTGTTATAAGGTTGATTGTTGTAAGGTTGTTGATTTTGGTATTGAAAGTTGTTGTTTCGGTTTTGGTTATAGTTGTTGTTGTAACTTTGGTTTAGGTTTGCAAATCTGGGCGGTGTATTGGTTTGATTGTTGAATGAAACTTGCATTTAATTAGGATATGTAGTAGCCTTGGTTTGATGTTCCTCCCCGTTGATAGTTTTGATTACTCACGTAGTTCACATGAGCATCTGAATTCATGGGAATGTCATCTAGATCAACATGATTGCATTGAGTAATTTGAGGTCATTTCTTCGTGAGATGTGGACCCTCGCGTCGTTGACAACCTATTTGCATTGCGACTATCGTTTGTTGAAGCTTTTTCAACTCATTCCCATACGTTTGAAATTGATTGTTCAAGCTTGCAAGCATCACTTGTCCATTATCACTCTCGATTTGTGCTAAACTTTTCCTTGTCAAATCTCGCGGTGAAGGTGCCCATTCATATGTGTTAAACGAGATGTATTCCAATAAGATATCGGCCGCATTTGGTGATTTATAAATAAATACCCCACCGGATGAAGAATCAAGATATTGCTTCGTTAAAGCATTAGTACCCCGGTAGAATGTGTTGATGTACTCCTTCTTCGTCAAACCGTGCGGTGGGCAAGCTCTTAGCATTTTCTTGAATCATACCCACGCATCATACAAAGACTCATCACCCCGTTGGGTGAATCCATTAATCTCCATTCGAAGTCGTTCTACTTTTGACGGTGGAAAGAAGTGATTGATAAACTCATTGGTTAAAATCTTGAAAAGTTCTTATGGAATCGGATGGTAAGCTCCTTAACAAAACTTTCGCTTCTCCTTGAAGTGTAAAGGGGAATGCCCATAACTTAAAAGCATCATCGGTGACATCCTTGTTTTTGTAGATATCACAAAGATCATTGAAATGTTGGATGTGTTCGAACGGATTCTCGTCTATCAACCCATGAAAGTATGTATCTTTGATCAATGTGAAAAAGTAACCCTCGATCTTCCAATTATCCGCCTCAATTGGTGGTTTTGTAATAGCCGATGCTATCATCGTTGGTGCCACTAATCTAGCGTTCCACATTGGCGTGTCGTTCGGATCATTCAATAACTCTTGATTAACCGGATTAATTGGATTACCCTCTTCATTGAGAATTGGTTGACCGTTTGGATCCATATCTTCTAAACAAAATGGCAAAGCTTCGAAATTCTTCCTTAATATCCTCTTTTCTCTACGATTATAAACACCGTGCACGTGTTTTTCCGGATCGGAGAATGGATGTGTGAACTCTTGATCCTTGTGGGACCTTGTTTTCATACACCAAAGGTACCTATCCTTCAATCACAACACAAACACAACCGGTTTTCCAAACAAAATAATATATAAAATGCGAAAAGTAACCTTCGCAAGGGTAAACCCCTACGAAAGGATCGAACAATCAAAAGTTTAAACCAAATATCCAACTAAGCTAACCTCTCCCCGGCAGTGGCGCCAAGAAAGTGTAATGGTGTTGTGCAACGATACATCTTTTACCCTCAAAAATTTATATATGATTCAAACACTACAAACCATTCTCGTCATGGTCGATCCACGTCCTACCGTAGTGCCCGGAGAACCAGGCTTGCTTAGCTTACAAATCTAATATGCACACACTACTAATGAGCACTTAGCACCCGGTTATTATAGCACTTCAATGTAAGTATTCTTATCAAGTTCATCCCAAGAGAGCGGTGTAAGTCGAAAATTTGAAACTATGAATTGTCCTAGGGTTTGTTTGATTGAGGGGTTTTGATTGATTGTAATTAAAAACTAAAACTTGCATAATTAAACAAACTTAAACTTAACAAATAAACTAATAGCAAGTAACAAGTAATGAAGTATTAAGCCTTAAATCAAATTAACTAAGAAGTGTTCACTTATCAAATCCTCTTTATGCTTGGATTGCCCCGTTTTGCCGAAATTGCTATCGCACTAGTTGTTGAACTATTAAAAGTTTAGCATCACTACAAAACCTCAAATCAAATAACACTCCACGAATTCACATAATCATTGTATTCTAAGATCAAGTTAAGCATGATTGGTTATTGAGATTAAGCTTGAGTTGAAATCACTTAAAACGCCCAACTATCGAAATCACTTAAGATAATCGGCACTACTATGTTGACTAAAGGCCAATTGAAAACTAACCTAGATCAAGAACACAATCACTTGAAATTCCTAAACTAGTTGTCTAGATCACTCAAGGTGTTGAAGCACACATTGATTCACTTCTCAAATCACTAAGAGAGCTACTCAACATATGTAATCAAAGTAAAGCCTAAAACAAACTTATAGCAATGGATCTTTGGCTAACACAATAACACATGATCATGTAATTCATCCAAACAACATTATTTAATTGATTTTGGGGCAAACACTAGCATTAAAGTTTCATAGATAAGTAAACACAAGAGATTTAAGCAATCATGGATAAGATCAAACTAATAAGAAGCATAGAAACCTAAACAATCATCATCTTAAAGTTATTACTAGTAATTAATGCAAAGTAAATGAAGAAAAGTGGAGATTACAACCCAAAAATGTAAATGATGAAGATCTAGAGTAAATCTAAGATGAATCTTGAGCTAGCTTCCTTGAATCTACACTTAAACTCCAATGGATGATGAAATTAGGGTTTGTATGTGAAATTCGTAGTTGTGGTAGCTGCTCTCTAAAGATACATAAGAAAAATAATCTAATCATGTTCCCTCTATAGTGCTGAAAATCCTGGCTAAAACAACGACATGAGCGCCGCTTTTGACCAACGAGCGCCGCTTTTGGTTTAAGTGAGGAGCGGCGCTTTTGATCAGGAATGCCACTTTTGACTTCATTCAGGGCTGGCACTTTTTATTTAGGAGCACCGCTTTTGTCTGGATAGGAGCGGCACTTTTGGCTGTAGGAACGACGCTTCTGGCCACTGATGGAAAATGGAGCCAAAACGTGCATAAGAACGTCGATTTTGATGTAGGTGCGGCGCTTTTGCTCCACAGAAGCGGCGCTCTTAGTTGAGGAGCGGCGCTTTTGATGCTGAATTCTGCACTTGCCATTTTCTTAGCCACTTTTGATCAAGATTTGGTCAATTTTATACCAAATCAAGTACTTAGCCCCCAAATTGCCATTTAGATCAATAGCACACAAAATAGGCTCCAAGATCATCAAAAACCGAACAAAGTGAGGAAGATATCGCGAGATAAAATGTGTATAAATGGAGCGATATCAAACCCCCTATATTTGAATCTTTGCTTGTCCTCAAGCAAACAAATCGACAAAACAAGCTTTGAAGAAAGAGAACAAATAAGTGATCAATGCCAAAGCGCAAAAAGTTTGGGCACAAATTGATACCTTCATGAATATGCACTTGATGGCTAGAGTGTTCTCCAAAAACTTGCACTTGCTTAGGACCAAGCACAAACATCACCTTCTTCTACTAAAAAATGCTCAAAGCAAGCTCCAAATAATCTCTTCACTAGTACACCTTCAAATCTTCAATCCTCAAACACTAACACAATCACATTTCAAGCCTAAGTCTACCCGAACCAATTATTCCCCCGGCCAAAGTCAACTTCATCTACGAGAAGGTCATCAAACATCAATCACAAAATATCAAATCTTCACAAACTCAACATAGATCTCCTTGACCTTGACCAAATATGTAGGATTCACGGGATAGCCATAAACTCATCAAACTAATTAATCACATCAAATCTCCAAATCAATCACAATTTAACACAAACCTACTCAAACGAACTCAAGGTGTACCCAAAATGATCCCAAATGCACCCCGAATGAACAAGGGCCATGAATATCATACAAATCATCACTCATCAAGAAATATATCGTGTAAAGAATATGCCTCCAAAAAGATTGCTCACCTAGTCAACCCGCGATGGCTACCCCTCTTCAACTTCCATGCCCCCAATACACCTATATTCATCAATTCCAAATAATGGTCGTCAATTCTAAATTATAATCATCAATTCCAAGTTTAGGGTTAAGGTGGGTGTGCCAAAGGTAAGGGACTGGGTACCCCACCTTTATTGGTCACCCCGAGCTCGGGATGACCGGCACCCATCAAGCTTTCTATCACAACTCTATGGTTTCTCTCATAGTAGGGCGAAAGCATTGACGGAGTTTCATGGAATTGGGGCCCCACATGGCTAAATAAGAGAGTTCGCCAATTCCAAGATTTGAAGCATTAGGAAGACTTTAACTTCCTTAAAAAGGATCGAGCTTGACTTGGGAGACTTTACTCCCAAGCTTGGAACACAAAAGAACTTGGAAGACTTTAATTCAAAGTTTGGAAGACTTGACTTCCAAAATGAGACATTGGGAGGACTTGACTCTCCTGGGAGTGTCAAAGCTTAAAGCTTTTATTCACTCATCTACTTCCCACATAACAAGCTTTTATGCTTTTATTGAGAAATTGTAGGAAGTAGCTACTACCTTTTCGTTAATTGAATGCATAAGTGTGCCATAGCTTTTGGCTATGGCGTGTGTTGTCTAGCAACACTAGCACGAAGCCATTGTTCCTAAAAAGGATAGCACTTTGTGAAGCTCGGTGGCTCCTCTTCCCATGGTATGATACATCGGTTGAAACATCGTGAAATGATGAGACAACCAATGTCAATATGAAATGGTGTGGATTAGGAAGTCTCCCACACCAAGTAAAATGACATTTGGGAGACTTGACTCCCTATAATGGATGGACTCGATTCATCTAGAAGTGTTAAAGCACGAAGCTATAAATATTTGATTTTCGGAGCAACGTGCATGAAAGATTCATAATTTTTTCTACTAAAATACAAAATTTACTTGGTTGTACTATAGTAACAATAAGAACGGATCATGGAAGAGAATTTGATAATGATGCTCAATTTAGAGTATTTTGTGATTTAAATGGTATTTCTCATAATTTCTCGGCTCCTCGCACACTTCAATCTAATGGGGTTGTTGAAAGGAAAAACCGAACTCTTCAAGAAATGAGTCGAACAATGTTAAATGAACAATCTATACCTCAAAAGTTGGAGTGAAGCCATTGCCACCTCCACCTACATTCAAAATAGATTCCTAATTAGGCCATTAATGGTTAAAACACCCTATGAAGTCTTAAATGGTAGAAAACCAGCCGTAAGTCATCTTAGAGTATTCGGGTGCAAATGCTTCATCTTAAACAAAAAGGAATATCTTACAAAGTTTGAACCCAAGGTGTACGAGGGAGTGTTCTTAGGATATTCGTTAGAAAGCAAGGCATATAGAGTTCTAAACAAATATACCAATGTCATAGAAGAATCCCTAGATGTCACATTCAATGAAACACCTCCTCCACCTAAGACTAAACCTTTAGAAGACGATGATGTAATAGAACAAGATGCTATAGAAATAATGCCAACTCAAGTTGAGTCCAATGAAATAAATGAGGATGGATCTCATTTAAAACCAAGTAAGGATAACTTAGCATCCTCGATCGATCTTAAGCATGTTAGGGATCATCCTATAGAACAAGTCATAAGAGATATCAATACTAGAACCACTAGGTCTTAAGCATTCAACCTAATTGCCAACTATGCTTTCATCTCCAAAATAGAACCCAAAAATATTAAGGAAGCCCTATTAGATGAAAGTTGGGTAGAAGCAATGCAAGAGGAATTAAATCAATTCCAAAGGAGTGATGTATGTGTAACGACCCGGCAAAAACGTCATTGACGGCATCGTTAACTTAGGTCCCGTTACGTGGTCTTAGTCCCTAAATGAGACGCGTTTGACCAAAATTATGTCGCATTCATTTGAAACGTGTAAGACTTACAAAGTTTAGTTACCAAACGGTTCGACAAAGAGTTTAAGTTTACAAAAGTTATAAAGTTTAAATGAATTAATTTGCGATATAATATAAGTTGTAAATCTCGAATGCTATCAATAGCGTATGTATGTATGTATGCTTGACCCCAAGCAAGAAAATCAAAGTGTATGCATGTATGCTTGACCCCAAGCAAGTATAAGTGTACGCGGAAGCATGTATCAAGTAGCCAAGTATGAACCTGAGAAACATATAGAAAACTGTCAACGAAAAACATTGTGAAATCATAGGTGTATTTGTAAAATATTGTTTTGAACCACAAGCAAGTATAAAGTTGGTTATCTAAATCGTTTGCATTCCAAAAGTTGTTGTTTGTATCACGATCACCCAATTATCAAAGCTTAACTGAATAAGTACCTCTGAATCCATAGTGTTAGAACCTACACTATACACGATAAAATTATATTTCATCCGCTAACGGTAGCGAACCATCCGAATGAGGGTTCGTCAAACCCGTATGGCCACACAACATAATTACTCGCTTACACCCTGTAAGTGTAACTAATGATAATTGAATTGAGGATTTTTGTTCTAACTCGTACATGGAATGTTTGTTTTCGTACTTGTGTTTAAAGTATAAAAGTATAAACCGTATATGTTTCTCATCCCATGATTTATAGTATAAAAGTTGTTGAAAAGATGGGACTATGATCTCACCTTGAGTGCACGAGTATAAAGTTACTTCACAAAGTAAACGTGTGCATGAAAGTTTTTTAGCCTTGACCTAAACAATTTAGTGGTATCAATTAACGGTTACGACACAAGTTCGGGCGAAATGTGTTCAATTAGTCCTATGGCTCGTTACGACTCGAATATGTAGCATGTAAATCACGTTGTCAAGTTTCATGTAAGATATAAGTATAAAAGCACGTTAGAACGATTGCATAAATGTTTGGTTAAATTTGACTAAAAGTCAAACTTTGGTCAAAGTCAACGAAAAAGTCAACACGTTCGGGTCGGGTCTCGGACTATTTTTCTGAGTTCTATAATCATATATGAGCATGTTAGAACAAGTTACATGTTAATCGGAGGTGCATAGCATAGTTGGAATTAAACGAAAATGTGCGAAGTTGGACAGTCCCCAAACAGGCCATTGCCGCGCCGCGACTGGGGAGGGCCGCACCGTGACACTCAACGTGAGCTGGTGCCTGGGTCGTTTCAAATATCTAAGTCTCAAACCAAATTTCATTCAAACACAAATAACGAACCGCAAACACTCAAAACACGTATCTTATATCGTTGGAAAGGAAATTTGACGAGGAATACGACTAAACACGTTTCATAAATCAAATTCATCATTTACAACAACAACATCCTCGTCGAATGATCGTTAAAAGTTCATTATCAAAGTTTCAAGTTCGTAAAACGCATTTCATGATTCGGATGTTGAACGTACACATATAGTATGCCGTTTTGAAGGTAATTACGCATACAATACAACTAAACACTTACAAATAATATTGCAAAGCATTTAATGCATCAAAAGTTCGTTTTAAGATCTATCAAACCCTAACCAAGAATCACAAAATCAATAATCATGTTAATGTAAGGTTTTCGTGTCATCCAACATACCAAAACGATGCTAACGATGCTAGTAACACTTTTAATACATGAACTTTAACATTTAAACAACATTTAATCATTCAAAACTCAAGATTAAACAAACTCATTTCAAGTTCATGCTAGTTTATGCAAAACAACAAGATCGAGCATATAATTCACATATTCATGCTAGACTCGAGCCATAGACCCTAACTAACACCATTTCAAGTCTATAAATCGAATTAGAGAAATTTAGAGTTTTTAGAAACCTTACCCCAAGTAGTGAAATTGGTACTAAATTGAAGAGGATGAAGAGAGGATCACGAATATGTAATTTGTTTTGATGTTTGCTTGCTAGATCCGATTTAGATGATGAATGAATGATTTGGGAGTTTGAGAGTAAAAATGGAAGTAGTAAAGAGAGAAAGAAAGAAAATGGGTGGTGAATGAATGAGTGGTGGGGAGGTGGGTTGACTAGTTGACCTAGTCAACTAGTTTGCCCACTTGGCAACTTTGGTCTCTCGAATTTAAAAGTGGGTGCGTGAATTTACCGAACGAATTATTTTAAACACGCGAGAGTAAACGGAAGATGTTATAATCCAATAACGGGAATATTAAGAACGTTAGTTAACGCAAGATACGAATTTAGATAACGAAAGATATTATCTATAAAAAAAGACGGTGTTAAAATAAATTTAACAGAAAAAGGCGGGATGTTACAGTATGGGATTTGGTTCCTTTACCTAGTGAGAGCAATATCATAGGTACCAAATGGGTTTATAGAAACAAACTAGATGAAGATGGAAATGTAGTTAAAAACAAAGCTAGACTAGTTGCAAAAGGATATAGCCATTGATTATGATGAAACATTTGCCCACGTCACTAGGCTAGAGTCTATAAGAATACTTCTTGCATATGCATGTGCCAGTAACTTCAAACTTTATCAAATGGATGTTAAAAGTGCTTTTCTAAATGGTGTCATAAATGAAGAAGTATATGTGTCATAACCTCTGGGGTTTGAAGATTTCAAAAAACCATATCATGTTTTTAAACTTAAAAATGCTCTTTATGGACTTAAACAAGCCACTAGTGCATGGTATGAAAGACTTAAAACCTTTTTAATCAATCATGGTTATGAAATTGGAAAAATTGATAATACACTCTTCATTAAAAGGCATGAAAAGGATTTAGTTATAGTTCAAATATATGTTGATGATATTGTATTTGGTTCTACTAACGAATCTCTTATAAATGAGTTTTCTAAGTTAATGCATGATGAGTTTGAAATGAGCATGATGGGTGAACTCAAGTTCTTTCTCGGACTTCAAATCAAATAACTAGAAGATGGAACGTTCATCAATCAACAAAAGTACATTCATGAAATAATCAAAAAGTTTGGAATGGAGAACTCAAAACCAATGGCAACTCCTTTGGCAACAAATGTGAAACTTACTTTAGAAGGAAAAGGAGAACCGTTCGATAGCACTAAATATAGGGGAATGATTGGATCCCTTCTATATTTAACGGAAAGTCGACCCGATATCATGTTTAGTGTGTGTTTGTGTGCAAGATTTCATGAAAATCCTAAGACATCACACGTTAAGGCGGTCAAAAGAATCTTTAGATACTTAAAGGGAACAATGCATCTTGGGTTATGGTATCCAAAGTTCACCGGGGTTGATATTATGTGCTTTGCGAATTCCGATCACGGAGGGTCAATGATTGATAGAAAGAGCACAAGTGGAGTATGCACGTTCGTGGGTCATTGCTTAACATCATGGTTCTCGAAGAAGCAAATGTCGTTGCATTGTCTACCACTGAAGCCGAATATGTAGCTATGGGAAGAGCATGCGCACAAGTGTTATGGATGAAGAAAACCTTCCTTGATTACGGTATCATCTCATCCGAAATACCCATATGCTGTGATAATAAAAGTGCTATAGACCTATCTAAAAATCAAATATTACACTCTAGGACTAAACACATAGACATTAGGCATCACTTCCTTCATGAACACATCCAAAATGGTAATATTGTGATAGACAAGGTAGAATCTGCTGAAAATATAGCTGGCATATTCACTAAGCCTCTTAAAAAGGAGACCTTTAATTTGCTTAGGAATGGGTTGGGAATGATGGAACATACTCCGTAAAATCTTCTGCAGATCACGCACGGTCGAATGACGGTCGACCGTGTAGGCAACGGCCTGGCGTCTGACGATTTCCTTTATCTTTTATGTACTCTCTTTAATATCCAAACAACTTTTCCACCAACCACATCTCTTCTTTAAACCCCAACCACTGGATCTTTAGATTTTCTTTAGTCCTATTTTCAAGTACTCTTCAAAGTTGTCCAAAACTCTTTCAATTTTTTTCAAGGTAAGCATCCAAAATTTCTTTTTAATTTTGCCTATACTTGTTTAATTATGTAAGAGTCTTTCCAAACTAATAGAAACACTTGTTTTCTAGCATGAATTCTTCCAATTATGTGAGTAAAAATTGTTATGTAAAAATTACTTATCAAATGTGCCATGAAAGTGTTTTCTCGGATAAATCTCATATATGTTTTAAGTTTTTCTTTAAACTCACTCATGCACACACATATGTTTGAACAAGCGATTATGATACTTGTCAATCTCATGACTATTATCTATACTTGGCAAACATAAAGCAAAATCATGAAACTTGTCTAAATTTTCAAAAGAAACGTTTCAAAATCTTCTTTTCAAAAATGAGTCTAGACAAGGACTAATCTCCACATGTTTAGCATATAGTTTTTCAAAAAAAAATTATATAATAAAGGGTTAAGGCTACTCAAGGTTCATATACTTTTCATTTTGTCCCGATGTAGTCCATATACCCAAAAAATACTATTATAGTCCATAAACTTTTAAAAAGCGTATCGATGTAGTCCATTGACCTGATAAAGAAGGTTGATCGATTTTAGACGGTTGATCTTCAAAAAAGTATACATTTTTTTGTCCCGATGTAGTCCATATACCCAAAAAAAAGTACTAATGTAGTTCACATACTTTCAAAAAGAGTATCGATGTAGGCCATAAACTTTCAAAAGTGTATCGATGTAAACAAAAGGTGACCTGTTTAACCGGTAACAGGTTACCTATGGACTACATCGATACACTTTTTAAAAGTTTATGGACTATAATAGTATTTTTTTTGTGTATATGGACTACATCGGGACAAAATGAAAAGTATATGAACCTTGAGTAGCCTTAACCCTATAATAAACTTGAATATTTTGGTAAAAATGTTGCTTTCCTGGGAAATGACCAACACGAGAAATCAACGTATTAAAAACAATAGGCAACACATGGAAACTAGAACACTTCATGAAGAGTGTGTGGTTCATCATACCGAATTTCCCGAACTAACTCAACTTTTCACTCAAAACAATTGCTTCTCATTCCTTGAGTTTGATGAAGTCATTTATCCAACGTTGATTAGAGAATTTTATGGCATCTTGACCTTTCAAATCCCGACCAAGTTGCATTTCGACTTTTCAATACACCTTACCCTTGGTCTCTTGAACAATTCGCAACCGTTATGGCTATTCCTTCCAATGGGCGTTCCTTCTATACTCTTTCTACCGATCTAAGATCACTTAACCACACATTTCCATTACAACCTATCTTAGATCTCATTACCATTCCTAGAGTACCACGAAACGTCAACTAACGACTTCACATTCAGGATGATGAAATACGCCATGATCTTTAACTCTTATTAAACATCATTCGCAATAATGTATATTGTAGGGAACCTACCGCCACTCACGTTTCAGGAACCGAAGTTGTTATCATGTGGTCTTTTCTTACTCATGAGCCCATAAATTTCGCTTATCTCACAACTCAATGAATGGGTTACCTTCGAGAACTAGGAAGTCGGCCTCTTCCATACTCAAACCATCTCAATCAAATTTTCCAATTTGTTGGTGCCATTACCCCATCTCAAATTCCTCAACATGTGTCCACATTTCCTATCACCTTTTGGGTAGCACATCCGGTTGCCATTATCTCCTCCAACAATGAAGGCTCAACTATCTCCGATGCATTTAGCATCAACGACATTTATTATTGAACTATTAATGTTGGTTGAGATTAGGTTTAAGGGCAGGAGATACAACACTTTTTCTAAAAATTAAAACTTGTTGTGTACTAATTATTGTCATGTACTTGTTATGCTTATTATGTTTGTTGCTCTTTTACTTTTGATATTTGTTCAAGGGGGAGCCATACTATTGATACCCATGAACAATTGATAAGCTTGTACAATTTAAGGGGGAGCATTACTCTAGGGTGTGCTTAGTTCCAGGGGGAGCTAACCTGTTTGCTTAGACAAAAGGGGGAGAAAGTGTATGGTAAGTGATGTTAACACTTATGTTGGCTTACATAACTAAACATTTACCCATATGTTTGTCATCATCAAAAAGGGGGAGAATGTTGGTTAAAAATCCAATTACAATATTCAAAAGTTAATCACTTTGTTTTGATGATGACACAAAAGAAATAAGTGCTTGATCATATGTAAGACGACATGAGTTCATAAGCTTATACTATCTCTAGCAAAAGACCAATACATAAATAATTAACTTGGTAAAATTACTATACGGCTGCACCACGGTCGACCGTGAGTCTGACCGTGGATGCCCTGTTCCAACGGCTACAATTCATTTTCAAAAGTGTTATCTGCGGTCAACCTCACGGCAGACCGTGGATCGACCGCAGATCTTTCTGTAACTAAATTCATCTACTTTGAGATCGACCACTTTGAGACATCTATAATTTACAAAACCTTTTTAAACATACCCATAATAGTTGCCTTCTTTGAATTCAAAAGAGTTTTGAACCAAAAGATGTTAATTTCTACTAATCACACCTAATGACATCTTAATGACATTTTAAGCTCAAATAAGATTTAATACAAAAGTATTTTACTTTTTACTTGTTATAATATGTCATTCAAATACATACTAATGATGGTCATTAAAAGTCCCAACAAAAGAGTTTCTCTCCATAACTTTTATGTATCATTTTTATGCATGTATTATTATTAACTAGTAAGTTGTTGATGTAATAATCTCCAAGTAAGTTCCAACTAGATTCAAACTAGTTCATTTGAGATGCAACAAGATTCCAAAGGACAAAATGCTTCCATTAGCAAAGTGACAAGTAATTAAGAACGGTTGATGAAGTTTTAGAAGATAATGCTTTGTCAAAAGACAAAATTCTGCAATTATTCTATTAAGTAATCAATGACAAATGGTCAAAGCTTGAAGACTTTCTTCTTTTATGGACATGTCAACTTCTACACTTATGTCCAAAACAAAAGAGGTAATGGGGATAAATTCAGAGATAATTCGCTTTTAGTTGCAGCTATTCAACAAAAGAAAATGACAATTTTCAAAGGACAAAAATAGATATAAGAATCAGATGTCAGAGGTACACGGTCGAACCACGGTCAACCGTGCAGTGTGCCATACAGCTTCCAGGAAGATTTATCTTTCCTATAAAAGCCAAGGCTTGGAGCATTTGAAGACTCACCTCTTGCACTCATATTTTCTTATACTTTCTGATATCATTCTTATAATTTATTGTAATCTTTTAGAGTGATTCTAGCAAGAGTACTTGTAAGCTTAAGTTGTAAGTTTACTTGTAAACTATCTTCTTAAAGGGATCTAGAATGTAGTTGTGTTTTCACTAGGATAGTGTATTAGGATCTTGTGGTAAGAGCTTTAGGTGTTTGTGAAGTCTGCAAAGGGACGTAAGGGTTCACAAGTTGCGGCTTATCGAAGTACTAGTGTTGTATCCAGACACTCCACCAAGTTAGGAGTATCATAGTGAAGAAAAATATCAATTCATAGAATTGGGGAGTGGATTAAGGAAGGTTAGTTAACATCTCCCTGAACCACTATATATCATTGTGTTTGTTCTCTCTTCCTTTATCTCTTTGATTACATATACATATACATATATTTTATTCGTATTGTTTGAGAACAAACATTTCAAGTCACACTATATCAAGTTCAAGAAAACGCAAAGAAATTTTTAAAAATCGACTAAGTAACTATTCGCCCCCCTCTCTAGTTACTTACAGGTTTATTGATAAAGACATCGAAAGGCCAAAGAGAAAATCACTTGATTTAAAAGCAAAGGCAGAAACGCATGAATTATCAGATCAAGAAAGAGAGGAATAGATTTCAGCTCGTGGTCAATAGATCAAAAAGGAAAAGGAAAAATCACTCATGCTCAAACAAAAAGCCCATGTAAAGTGGGCCACTAAGGGTGATGAAAACTCCAAGTTCTTTCATTCCTCCATTATACAAGAACTTAAAAAGTTCAATATCTGCGGGCTCCATATCGATTGTACCTGGCTGGAAAACCCGACCGTGATTCAGGAGTAATATTCTCCTTTTTTAGAAGACAATTCCAAAAGCAGAATAATGACAACTCAATGGTCGACGGGCTCTAAACCTTAATTTCAACTCCCTTTCTCAACCTGAAGTAGCAAATGAGGAAGCAAAAATTCACGAAAGTGAAATATGGGAAGCGATAAAGGATGTGGCACTTTGAAAGCTCCAGGCCCATATGGATTTAATAAGAATTTGTTTAAAAAATTTTGGTGGCTCATCAAGGATGATCTTATGAAAGCAATCGATTGTTTTGGTCCAACAATGCCATCTCAAAAGGTTGTAATGCATCTTCGCGACGCTTGCTTAAAAATAATGAACCTATAGGCCTCAGTGATTATGAATCAATTAGCTTAATTGGAAGCTATTATAAGATCCTCTCCAAATTCTTAGCTAATTGGCTCCAAAGGGTAATCTCTACATTAATCAATTTTGGGAAAAGTTCTTTCATCAAGGGACGCGAAATCCTTGATGTTATATTAAATGAACAAAACGGTAGAAGAGCAGAGAAAAAATCATTCGAAATGCCTAAATTTCAAAGCCGATTTTGCAAAGGCCTTCGATAGTCCTAATTAGGATTTCCTTGACTCGGTCATGAATTGCATGGGATTTAGCTCTAGATGGCGCAAGTGGATAAAAGAATGCATGAAATCAATCTCGGTGTCTATACTCGTTAACGGCTCTCCTACTTTGGAAATTCACCTTGAAAGGGGGGGTGTGACAAGGTTATTCTCTTTCCCCTTATTTATTTATTATAGCGGCGGAAGGCCTAAATCGATTGGTAAAGAAAGTTTTCGAACAAAAGATCTTCAAGGGGGTTGAGGTTGGAAATGATAAAGTTATGGTTTCTCATTTGCAATATGCGGATGATACCATATTATTTGGTGAATGGAGCAAAAGAAATGTTCGCAACCTAATGAAGCTTCTAATGCTCTTCGAAAAGATGTCGGGACTTAGAGTCAATTTCTCAAAAAGTATCCTGTATAGGGTTGAGGTAACTAATAATTCGATTAATGAGATGGCGACATACATGAGATGCTCCACCGGTTCTCTCCCCGCCACATACCTCGGTCTCCCCATCGGTAACAAAATGAACAAACAAAAGGATTGGAACACGAAGTAGACAAATATAAAGATAGGTTATGAGATTTGAAGGCTAAGACGATGTCTTTTGGTGGTCGTATCACTCTCCTAAAGTCGGTACTTAGTAGTTTCCTATTGTACACTTTCTCCATATTCCGCGCTCCCTCGTGTGTCATGAACTTGCTCGAAGGTATGGGACGTAATTTCTTTTGGGGCGGGTCGGGGGACAAATCAAAAATGTCTTGGGTTAAATGGGACACTATTTTATCCTCGTATGAGTCAGGCGGGCTGAATATTGGCTCGTTAAAAGCTAAAAATCTAGCGTTGATTGGTTCAAAGTAATCAAAAGTATCTATGGTCGGGACGGGGGGTTAAATACAGTCAAATCTAATAATAGTTCTAGTGGAGGGTCGATTGTACATGTTAGCAGAGACCTTTTGAAAGTGGACATAAACCTAGCTAATTCTTTTGACAAATTAATAAGTGTTGGTGGTAACACACTCTTTTGGAAAGACATTTGGGTTGGTAGTCAACCACTAGGCGCTCGTTTTGGAAGAATTTGTAGGTTGGATATGGACTTGAATGCTAGGGTGTGTAACAGACTACTAAAACAAGATGACTCGTGGGTTACTTCATGGAACTGTTGTCGACAACCTAGGGGAAGATACCTTTCAGATCTTCAAGCTTTGGAAGAAATGCTAGTCGATTTCAAGTTTAGCGAGAAAAATGAGGACACTTGGGCTTGGGCGCTTCATAACAGCGGAGTATTTTCATCAAGTGTATTAACTGATATGATCAACTCAAGATATACAGAAACAGATATATAGAAACTCTTCGAAATAATTTAATTCCGCAAAAGATTGGTGTATTCATATGGTGTACTCAAAGTAATCGATTACCGGTTCGTACGGAGCTAGATAAAACGGGGAGTAGGTCTTGACTCGGTTAGATGTCCGATTTGTAATGATGACATTGAAATAGTCGATCATATTTTAGTGCAATGCTCCTTCGCGAACGGAATTTGGGACATAGTCTTAAAATGGATGGGAATAAATAACAACCAATTATCGTCTCTAGGTGAAATTCTTTAAGGTAGTTATCGCCTAAGTGCACGTTCAAAACAATCAATTCGACAAGTTTGCTTATGGGTAAGTGCCTATTTTATCTGGCGAAATCGCAATCAGAAAATGTTTCGCAATGTGACCTCTACTAACCCGATGACCTTTCAAGAGATCCAATTAAGGAGTTACGAATGGAGATCACATCGCTCAAAGAAGCTTTATATGGACTGGATTCAATGGATCTCGAGCTCGAGATATTTCGATGACAATGGATAATGAGTCTTCTTCAGCTTAGACTAGATAGTTTCGAATAGAATTTCATAGTAGACGTTATTTGATCATGTAATACTAGTTCAGTCCCATACTTCTATTGTACTCATCTTTTTAGTAATAAAGTAGATTGCTTTTCCAAAAAAAAAAAAAAAAAAAATTAGTCCATCTTTAAATTATAGAATTATGTAGTCGTTAATTGTTTTGTATTGTTTAATTCTTAATGATATGTTTTTATTTTTAATAGTGTAGTTCGGAATCACCTAGGGGGGTCAAACCGCCCACACGTTCATCTCCCGCAGTTTCATAACTCGCCTCCAACTACTACTCTGGAGGAAATCCGGCCTAATCCGAGTGCATAGACGGTAAAACCCCCTCCCCCACTGCTCTTGCAACGTGATGTGCGGAAGGCACCCTTGGGGTGAAATTTAAGGGTTAAGGGCAACCTTGTGTTGCAATGCTACACCCCACGGGGAGTCGAACTCCTGACCTCTCACTAAGAGAGGCACGCCATGTTAAATAAATTAAATAAATCAAAACTGGTGGACACTACCGAAAACAGACACAAAAAATGATCCAATGGTTAAAAAGGTCAGAAACTGACATTGCCATGTCACATACAGATTTCACTTTTTGGCAAAAAAGTGAACTAATTGTCTGTTAGACCACAGATAACGCAGGCGTTTGTCGCCATATGCCGCCCACAAACGCCCCACAAACGCCCGGAATGGGCGTTTGTATCGGGGCGTTTGTCACGAAAAAACGCTGGTACAAACGCATCAGTAGGGGACGTGGCACGTTTTGATTGGTCTAAATTTCATAGCCGTTATAAGCTAGGCGTTGCTGATTTTTTTTTTTTCTCTTTTTCTTCTATAAATACACTCTTTATTTTCATTTTTCACACACTTTTATTCACTACACACTCATATATATATAAAAGTTTATATCTTCTTTTTGTTTTAGAAACTAAAAAATATGGATTTTTTAGCCTTAAGTATCGATTTGTTATTCGATTCAACGTCGTCCGAAGAAGAGGAAGAAATCCAACCAAGAACTCGTTTTCAAAGACAACCACGACGTTTTTTAAATAGAGATCGTGAAGCAGCGGGTCAATTATTGTGGAGCGATTACTTTGGTGAAAATCCGACGTTTTCGGACGACATTTTCAAGAGACGATTTCGGATGCGCAAAGTTTTATTTCTCCGTATCCGAGACGGTATTCTTCAACACTCTTATACTCATAATGCCCCCGATCATTTTACTTTTTTCCAACAACGTCCGGATGCACTTGGACGTCTTGGTTTCTCAACTATTCAAAAAAATAACTTGCGCGTTACGGCAATTGTCGTATGGGATGACCGCGGATATATTTGATGAATATATTAAAATGGCGGAAAAAACGGGTTATGTTACTTTAAATAATATTTGCAAGTGTATAATTGACATATATGGGCGGGAATATTTGAGGAAGCCTAATGCAACTGACATTGCTCGGTTGTATTCGGCGCACGAGGAGAAACATGGTTTCAAGGGAATGTTGGGTAGTATTGACTGTATGCATTGGGCATGGAAAAATTGTCCCGTTGCATGGAAAGGTCAATATACGAGAGGTGATCAGGTCACCCGACGATCATGCTTGAAGCGGTTGCTTCATACGATATGTGGATATGGCATGTGTTTTTTGGGATGGCGGGTTCAAACAATGACATTAATGTGTTAAATCATTCTCCGTTGTTTGATTCCCTTCGTAAGGATAGAGCCGCACCTTCACCGTTTGAAGTAAACGGAAACCAGTATCCCTTTGGTTCTACTTGGTTGACGGGATATATCCCGATTGGACAACACTAATAAAGGGGTATACGAGTCCTATTGAAGAGCCTAGGAAAAAATTACTAAATTTCAAGCGAGTGCTAGAAAGGATGTTGAGCGTACATTTGGTGTTTTACAAGGTCGGTTTGCGATTTTAAAAACACCGGCACGAGTTATGAGTGTTAATAAGATGAGAAGGATAATGTATAGTTGTATTATTATGCACAACATGATACAAGAAGATAACGGGTTTGCGTTAAGTACTTGGGAACAAGAATGGTTAGATAAACCCGAAAACCGGGCTCGTCGCAATATTCGGAGAAGGGTCAAAGATCATCGATCACGAGAGAAAGAGATTCGCGATCGAGACGTGCACGATCAACTTCGTGAAGATTTAACGGCTCATATTTGGAACCTCCCGCCAAACTTTCGCTCGATGCATAACTAGTGTTTTTTTTTAATAATGTATTGTAATGTTTTTTTTTCTTTTTGCGTGTATTTTTTTTTAATTGTAATGTTTTTTTTAAAATAATTAATGTACTTTTGTCTAATTTATTTTATATTTTGTATTAAACAAAATAAAAAATAATTTAAAAACAATTAAAAAAAGAAAAAGAAAATGTCACGTCACAGTCTTTTCATGACAAAAGATCCCCATTACAACTCTCCCCAAAAATGTCATGGCCTAGTCACAGTTTTTCCTCAAAAAGTGCATCTCACCCACTCCACATCACAATCACCAATATATGTGGTCTTATATCACATGCATGGTTATAAATGGTCTTAGTATTCTTGTGCTATTCTTCTTGTTGAAGTTTCCCTGTTGACTGATCATTAATCAATCTTAGCTAGATAAATAATATATTTCTCTCATTTTTTTTTCTTTTGTGATGAACTGTTAGTGCCAGTCTTACATTTTATCTCTGTTGATCGGGTTGAAACAGGGCTTCACGGAAAGAGTTTCGTTTGTAAACGCTAACATTTGTAATATCGCTCTTAAGATATATACGCTAACATCTTGTAATTCATGCTTTAGTTATTCTTGTATTGCTTTGCATTCTTTGTTATATAACACATATAATTTAATCAGTTTCACTTATCATCTCGCAAATATTAGTTAACAAAATCATTAATTAATTTAATAATTAATGTTAGATTCTTAAATAATCGAAAAGAACATAATCCCAAACAACTCGACAAGCACCTTTAACTTTATGAAGATGATTGTTTGGATATCTTTAAAAACAAGAGCATGCATGTGAAAAGAATTATAATTCCAATCATAAACTTAATCGGATAAATTCGGTTTAATCATTAACTCACGTTTTTAGAAAAAACACATGCAATAAAAGATGGCCCTTAGCACCATGTGAGACATGTGATTAATTACCTTAATCGGCAAGACAAACTTGATTTCGTTAGGAGTTTTTACATTACTAGAAAAATTATTATTAACCACCACCTAAATTCGTTGCTTATCGGTGTGCAACGATAATTGACCATTGCTAATTCGCCTGTTAGACCATTATTAGTGGTGATGGGCGTAATGGGGTGTGATGAGTGTTTTTGTGGGGTATAGTCTTAATTTGGCAAAGATGATGACGTGATGGAGTTTGTAGTGGTAGGCGTGATAGTTGGGTGATGGGTTAAATTGATCCCACATCTTAATTTTGTTATTCATTTTTGTTTGAGTTATTATTATTGTTGTTATTATTTTTAACATCACTTTTATTATTATTATTGTTATTATTTTTATTATTATTTTTAATAATTATAACAAATTAATTTTTTTTAACAGCACTTTTATTAAAACACAAACCCGGTTACATTATTTTTAAACTAAAAACAAACACGGCTAACACAATCACAACGAGAATTAAGTTAAACATCTAGAAATCATCCGAATCATCCGAATAGAACTTGTCATCTGTGTCGTATTGTTGTCCGGAAGGTACATAGTCCTTTTCATCAGAATACACAACTTTATTCGCTCTCATCCCAAAATTCGATGTACACCTTGATTGTTTCATTACGGGTCACTGCTCGACCAACAAGCGTATTCCAGTCTTCTCCATCTTGAAGAAGAGTGGCTGGAACGTCGGACTCATTTTGAACTTGAATGTGGGTAGTTTAGAAAATTAAGAAGTAGTAGAGAAGTAGAGAAGTAAGTGTATGAGGTGTGATTTGATGAGAAATGATGGGTTGTATTTATAGAGGTAGAATATATATGTTTGGAAGAATAAAGCTGTTTGAATTAAAGCATCTTTTTGAATACATCTGTTGAATACAGCTTTAATAATTAAAGCATCTTTGTTGAATACAATTTTAATTTAAGACATCTCTGTTGAATACAGCTTTAATAATTAAAGCATCTCTGTTGAATACAACTTTAATTTAATGCATATATGTTGAATACAGCTTTAATCATCTGTTTGAATTATTATATAAAAAATAAAGAAAAAATTAAACAGATTCAAACTAAAAATTACACAATTTATTGAAATTAAACAGATTCAAATTAAAAATTACACAATGTATTGAAATTAAAAATGCAACAATTATAACTGATTCAACTTAATCAAATTAAACGTACTACAAACTTAAAGTAAATTAACCATTTAAACTTCTAAAGTTTGGTGGAAGGTCCCAAATGTGTTCAGTGAGATCATGTCGAAGTTGGTCATGAATGTTTCTTTCTCGTATTTCTTGTTTTCTTACATCACGACTTGTAGATCGATTCCTTACAAAGTTTGGATTAGCTTCATCAGTCCTAAGTAATTCTTCCTCGAGCCATGTAATTTTGTAGGCATTATCCCTGTAAGATCCTAAACCAAAGTGTACAGGTGTACATAAACGTCGAGTAATTAAACTGGGTTAAATTGAAACTGGCAGGCTGAGTTTGACCTTGTGCGCGCCGCGCAAGGTAAGGGGTGCGCGCCGCGCAAAGCCCCTGCGACAGAATTTCCTGTTTTTCTATTTTGAGTTAAATGAAGGGCATTTCGGTCTTTTCACTTGAGGCCGGATGTGTAGCCATATTATCAGTTTGGGATCTAGTTTTGGATCATATTTCAAATCCACAAACACTCTCATATCATTCTTAGAGAGAGAGAGATTTCTAGAGAGAGATTTGGTGATTTGGGGAAGAAGGAGTTTGAATTGATCTAAAGCTCAATTGTTAAAGTTGTTCATCTCTTCCTTGGCTACGTTTTGGTAGTATTGGTAAGTTCTAACTCCAAATTTCAATTGTCAGATTTGATTTCCAAGTTAGGGTTTTGACTTGTGTGTTCTTGAGTAAACCCATTAGTGGATATTTTGGTGATTGGGCTAATAAATGGTGTTGATAACCATTGTTGGTGGGTTTTGGGTTGGATGATGAAATTGATTAGTTGATAATCATGTTCGGGTGTTAATATCACTAGTTAACTTAGGTTGTAAGCGATTAATGGTGTAAGTTTGCAAATGGGTGTTTTGACTTGAGATTAGGTCAAAACGGGTTTTGTGTAAATTGATGCAAGTAATGTGTTTTGCTGATGAAACCTTGAGTAAAATGAGTTGTTGGAACATAATCACTAGTCGATTGTGATTATGGGGGTTTTCGGGTGAGATTTGACTTAGTCAAAGTAGAAGTAAGTGCAAATGGGTCAATATTGCACTTATTGGTGTTTTGGTTATAAGCTAGAGTGTTTAGCTTATTTGATGTGAATTACTTAGGTGATTTGCATTTGGACGATTCGGAGCTCAAACGGGATTGCTTTTCAAATCATCGAGGTGGGTGGAATTTTATACGTTTATGTATATAATTTGGTTGCTTGCGTGCGGTGTGGTAAGTGATATCAGTTAGGATTCACTTTTCGGGGACCAAAATTGGGTTGGAAAATATAGTGAGTGATATCCGTATGGATAGCTCTTCGTTGGCTATATTTAGTTGCGATATGTGGTGAGTGATATCCGAGAGGATTAACTCTTTGACGACTACGACTGGAGGTGAGGCATGTGACGAGTGATTAATGTTTGACCTATCACTCTTCGTTAGTCGCATGTGTGAGTTTGGTTATGTGACGAGTGATTAATGCTTGACCTATCACTCTTCGTCGGTCACATGTGTATGTTTGGTTATGTGGCGAGTGATTAACGTTTGACCTATCGCTCTTCGTCAGCCACATAGGTGTGTTGGGGTAAGTGGTGAGTGTTATCCGTTTGGGGATCCGCTCTTCGTTGGCCACTTATCGTAGGATGGTAAGCGGTTACGCTTTTTGTCGGTCATCCTTGTGTTTGAGGTAAGTGTTAACATTTCGGTTTCACTTTTCGTCGGCCTCATGGTGCGTAGTGGTGAGTGGTTAACGTATTTGACCTATCACTTTTTGTCGGCCACGTACGCATTGCGATGGGTGGTGAGTGATTAACGTATTTGACCTACCGCTCTTCGTCGACCACCATCGAGTCAAATGTCGACACTGTGTTTGTTGGGGTGTGTATGTTTCACTAGCATTGTACGTATTTTGTTCGTTGGCACGTATTATTGTTGAGATCTCTATGCTATTTGGTGTTGACTTGTTGTACGTACGATCATACGTTTATTGCGGTTTGCTAATGATATTGTGTTGTTTATGTAGGTGTATGCAAGTGATTGAATTATGTATGTATGCGTATAAGTATTGCATTCACTAAGCATTAGCTTACCCTCTCATTGTTTACATTTTTAGGTTCGGAGGCGGACGTGGCAAGGGTATGCTCGGCATTAGATGATTTTCCCTTTTGATGCTTGCTGGGATTACTTTTGGTTTCGACTTAGGATTGGGTAGTTTATCCCCAACCATCATGCTCGTAGTTGTGTTTGGAACTTAAACTCATGTAGTCGAAAACTTGTATTTTGTACGAAAGTCGTAAAACGGCCGATGTGGGCCTGGTGTCGTAAAACTTGTTTTATTATTGAAACGTGTTAGCTTCACATATTATAATATGTTGTGAAAAGCGTTTGGTCTAAAAGTGTCGGGAAGCAGGAGATCATTAAACGGAAATTGAAAAATCCGGACAGAACCTGTTAGGCCTTGTGCGCGCCGCGCACTATAGGGTTGCGCGCCGCGCACCCTATCTTTATAAAAAATATATTTTTTGGTGCATTTTTGGTTGGATAACGGGTTGGGTCGTTACAAGTGGTATCAGAGCATGGTCTAAGGGATTTAGGTGACTTGAGATAGGCGTCTAGACTTAGACTTTTTGTGTGTGCTTATTTGTTGCGGGACTTGTAGGATTACGGGTCGATTTGGGTTTTAGTTAGTGCCTTAGAGAATAGGTGAACTAGCTATGTATTGATTACGTTGTTACTAATCATGTTGTTTTGTGTTGAACATCTAGCGAGATGGTTGTTGTATTCATGAGCTCGGCATGGCGTGTGAGCGTAATAATGCTTCGCGACCATTATTACGGTTGCAAGCCAAGTCATGCAAGTGTTGTACAACAAGTATTGAACAAAAGAGATGTGCGAATGGTGGCGTATTTATTTGATTGTGATTATTGTTCGCGACGGTGTATATAATTTATTCGTGTTGCGTTCCTAACCGAGTTCATTTCTTAGAATGAAGACGAGGAACGAACATGATAATGGTAATCAAGGCGAGGACTCCGAGTTCACGGCTAAGGTAGAGGCCATCTTCGAACGTCAAAAAGCGGAGTTTCCATAGGACGTTAATAAGATGTTCTTAGATACGATTGACGAGCAAGTAGTCAATCTAGTCAAGGAACAAGTTAAGGTTGTTCTCCACGAAGATAATATAGGAAGGCGAGACTTCTACTACAAAAACTTCAAGGATGCTCAACCTCCCACTTTTGATGGTGAACGAGATCCGCTAAAGAGCAATCGTTGGATCTCTGATATGGAGGGGGCTTTTCGTACTAGTGAGTGCCCTCTCGATAAAAAGACGAGGTATGGTAGTAGTATGCTAAGGGGTGACGCCAAGTTGTGGTGGGATGCGAAAATTCAACTCTATGGTGAGGAACAATGTATGGAGTTCACATGGGACGAGGTAAAAGCGGAATTTTTCAAGGAATACCGAACTTCGTCCGATCTTTCTAAGCTTAAGGACGAGTTGCGCGCTTTGAGGCAAGGGTCAATGGATTTAAACACTCTCAAATCCGTTTTCTTATCGAAGACCCAATTTTGCCTGGAGTATGTCGGGAATGACCACATGTTGAAGGAAGACTTTTACCGAACCTTGAACGATCATTACCAAGAGAAGATTAGTAGGAACTCAGTGAAAACTTTTGACGACTTGTTTGACATGGCGAAGGGTTTTGAGACGCTTGTCCTAAAGAGGAGTGGTTCCGATGTTAGTAAGCGGAAGTCCGAAACTACGATGCATTCGAACAAAAAGAGCAAGAGCATTTCCGAGGGTGTCGGAAGCGTGAAGAAGAGTGGTACCGGTGGTTTTGTACCCACGTTTTATAATTGCGGACAATGGGGTCATTTGTCGCGTGAATGTACGAATGTGAAGTCTAACAAGGTTACGTGTTTTAATTGTCGAAATGAGGGACACCAAAAGTCGGCGTGTCCGGATTTAGTTGGTAACGCATGAGAACCTGACGACGATGTTCAGGTACCTTTCGATTATCTTATTGAAACGTACTTATGAGTTTGTTTGATGCATGTTGTGATAGTGCGTAGTGTAATGAGGGGTAGCGTTCCTTATGGAATTACCCTGTGTTAATGGTCGGGTTGACGGGCGAAGGGTGTAAGACTTGGTGCTCCCAAGCATTCCTTAGTGATGGGCGAAAAATTTTACCAAGCCATGAGAATGGGCTTTGGTGTTCTTTTGGTAGCGCGTAGTCGCTTTTGTGTCGTAATTGTTGAAACATAAGTTTCGTCGGGTACGGATGACTTAAGGCCGCTTTAGTGTTGTGATGGGTGACATCGGATGAATGGAACCCACGAAGTCGAGTCTTTCGATCTCGATGAATGTTGGTAGTGGAGTCTGAGTAACGCGATGTCAGGTGCCTCTTTCATACCTGCAAGCGTAATGTCGACTCCGGCGATGTTATGGTCACATTGTACTTAGGGTACCGGAGAGAAACCCTTAGGTACATGAGTGACCAGGTGAAACTTTAACAAGTTATGGCAATCGGATGAGTGCAAGAATAAAGCTTGTGTAATTCTGATGAACTCTTCGTTCGAAGTGATTAAAATAAGTTAAGATCCTTTGTATGCTCAAGGTTGGAGCAAGATGTGGCGATGGGTCGTGTGAACCCAATTGTTGGAAAAGCCTACTTTTCGATAGCATTGTACGGTTGTACAAGGTGCGTGTTGCGTTGGCTTTATGCCGTTGCTTAAATAACGCCAACGGGTGACGGTGAGCGTCAATTTCTAGTGTACGAAATGAATTCTTGGGAATTCGAGTGCTAGGACCGATGGCTAGATTGGTCACGTATATCGGAGAGTGATAGTTATCGCGGAATGATTTTACCACGATGATGTGGTTATGGAACGTAGTTCCAAGTGGGGGAGTTACACTCCCGCACGAGGAGGTTTTGGTGTGAAATTTCGGATAATGCACATGTTAGATCCGGAGTTAGTGTCGAGGCCTAGATTGGTCGATTTGTGGTGGAGTACAATTTAGGTTGAATTGTATTTATTGATTTGGATGTGAATTACTACTCGAGGTGGTAATGTGGTGAATTTTCGTTGAGAGATAATAGACATGTTTGACGAGCAAGGTAGGATCCTCAGTTAAGGGGTGTGCGTGTCGAATTCCCTTCTAGAGGATTATTGTTTTTTGCCTATGTGTGCTATAGGTGGTTCTTGCTCGATTGTGTTAAGCAATGTTCGCGCGTGCGGGCATTTCGTGTGCAGAAATTCCAGGCGGTGTGGAATGATTCTAAGTTTGCGCATATACTTAGTTTGTTTGTATGTATTGTGGTAAGTGTTATCCAATTGCGAGGATTCACTTTTCGTTGGCCACGGTTGAGGTGTGATAAGTAGTAAGTGTTATCTGTTAGGATTCACTTTTCATCGGCTACTTATTGGTATGTGGAATGCGTTTCCCGTTAGGAATCGCTTTTGTTTGGCCAGGTGTGAGGAGAGGTAAGTGTGATCTGTAAGGATGCGCTTTTTGTCGGCCTCGTGTTGTGTAGTGGTAAGTGGTTAACGTTTGATCTACCGCTTTTCGTCGGCCACGTACGCGTGAGAATGTGGGGCAAGTGATATCCGATCGTGAGGGTTCACTTTTCATCGGCTCCATTGTGATGTTTGTTGGCCATATTATTGGTGCGTTGTTACTTTAGAGATGTACATGATAAGGGTACGCTAAAGGGATTGCCAATTCGGTACGAAATTTGGAATGTTAGCATGTGTTTGTCATGCGGTCGAGGCATGAGTTCGTTCCGGTTTGGGGACGAAACGAGATTTTAGTGCTCGGTTTGGTAGATTTGGTAAATCACGGATGATGATTTAAATCGGAAGGGTAACTTTGAGTAAACTCACCTAAAGGAATTGTGTGAAATCCTCGGATTTGTGGAAAAATTTGTGGACATCGAATTTGGACGTGCGTCGGAGGACCATAGAGTGTGGGTTCGGTTAGTTAAATGGCGTGGATCACGGGGACGTGATCCAATTTAAGTGGGGAGAGTTGTAAGACCCTAAACCAAAGTGTACAGGTGTACATAAACGTCGAGTAATCAAAGTGGGTTAAACTGAAACTGGCAGGCTGAGTTTGACCTTGTGCGCACCACGCAAGGTAAGGGGTGCGCGCCGCGCACAGTCCCTGCGACAGAATTTCCTGTTTTTCTATTTTGAGTTAAATGAAGGGCATTTAGGTCTTTTCACTTGAGGCCGGATGTGTAGCCATATTATCAGTTTGGGATCTAGTTTTGGATCATATTTCAAATCCACAAACACTCTCATTTCCTTCTTAGAGAGAGAGAGATTTCTAGAGAGAGATTTGGTGATTTCGGGAAGAAGGAGTTTGAATTGATCTAAAGCTCAAGTGTTAAAGTTGTTCATCTCTTCCTTGGATACGTTTTGGTAGTGTTGGTAAGTTCTAACTCCAAATTTAAATTGTTAGATTTGATTTCCAAGTTAGGGTTTTGACTTGTGTGTTCTTGAGTAAACCCATTAGTGGATATTTTGGTGATTGGGCTAATAAATGGTGTTGATAACCATTGTTGGTGGGTTTTGGGCTGGATGATGAAATTGATTAGTTGATAATCATGTTCGGGTGTTAATATCACTAGTTAACTTAGGTTGTAAGCGATTAATGGTGTAAGCTTGCAAATGGGTGTTTTGACTTGAGATTAGGTCAAAACGGGTTTTGTGTAAATTGATGCAAGTAATGTGTTTTGATGATGAAACCTTGAGTAAAATGAGTTGTTGGAACATATTCACTAGTCGATTGTGATTATGGGGGTTTTCGGGTGAGATTTGACTTAGTCAAAGTAGAAGTAAGTGAAAATGGGTCAATATTGCATTTATTGGTGTTTTGGTTATAAGCTAGAGTGTTTAGCTTATTTGTTGTAAATTACTTAGGTGATTTGCATTTGGAAGATTCAGAGCTCAAACGGGATTGCTTTTCAAGTAATCGAGGTGAGTGAAATATTTATACGTTTATGTATATAATTTAGTTGCTTGCGCGCGGTGTTGTAAGTGATATCCGTTAGGATTCACTTTTCGGGGACCAAAATTGGGTTGGAAAATATAGTGAGTGATATCCGTATGGATAGCTCTTCGTTGGCTATATTTGGTTGCGATATGTGGTGAGTGATATCCGGGAGGATTAACTCTTTGACGACCACGATTGGAGGTGAGGCATGTGACGAGTGATTAATGTTTGACCTATCACTCTTCGTTGGTCGCATGTGTGAGTTTGGTTATGTGACGAGTGATTAATGCTTGACCTATCACTCTTCGTCGGTCACATGTGTATGTTTGGTTATGTGGCGAGTGATTAACGTTTGACCTATTGCTCTTCGTTGGCCACATAGGTGTGTTGGGGTAAGTGGTGAGTGTTATCCGTTTGGGGATCCGCTCTTCGTTGGCCACTTATCGTAGGATGGTAAGCGGTTAAGCTTTTCGTCTGCCATCCTTGTGTTTGAGGTAAGTGTTAACGTTTCGGTTGCACTTTTCGTCTGCCTCATGGTGCGTAGTGGTGAGTGGTTAACGTATTTGACCTATCACTCTTCGTCGGCCACGTACGCGTTGCGATGGGTGGTGAGTGGTTAACGTATTTGACCTACTGCTCTTCGTCGGACACCATCGAGTCGAATGTCAACATTATGTTTGTTGGGGTGTGTATGTTTCACTAGCATTGTACGTATTTTGTTCGTTGGCACGTATTATTGTTGAGATCTCTTTGCTAATTGGTGTTGACTTGTTGTACGTACGATTATACGTTTATTGCAGTTTGCTAATGATATTGTGTTGTTTGTGTAGGTGTATGCAAGTGATTGAATTATGTATGTATGCGTATAAGTATTTCATTCACTAAGCATTAGCTTACCCTCTCGTTGTTTACATTTTTAGGTTCGGAGGCGGACGTGGCAAAGGTATGCTCGGGATTAGATGATTTTCCCTTTTGATGCTTGCTGAGATTACTTTTGGTTTCGACTTAGGATTGGGTAGTTTATCAACAAACATCATGCTCGTAGTTGTGTTTGGAACTTAAACTCATGTAGTCGAAAACTTGTATTTTGTACGAAAGTCGTAAAACGGCCGATGTGGGCCCGGTGTCGTAAAACTTGTTTTATTATTGAAACGTGTTAGCTTCACATATTATAATATGTTGTGAAAAGCATTTGGTCTAAAAGTGTTGGGAAGCAAGAGATCATTAAACGAAAATTGAAAAATCCGGACAGAACCTGTTGGGCCTTGTGCGCGCCGCGCACTATAGGGGTTGCGCGCCGCACACCCTATCTGTATAAAAAAAAATATTTTTTTGGTTGGATAACGGGTTGGGTCGTTACAATCCCCGACTATCATATTGTGCAATAACATACAACAATATAATATTCGCCTCAATTTGTTGACAGTGTGTGGACGTCCAGCCATTTGTAAAATATGGAATCTACCCTGAAGAACACCGAATGTTCTCTCGACATCCTTACATGCACTTTCTTGAAATCATTTAAATTTTGCTCGTGGCTCATTTGTTGGGATCGAATACGCCTTGATTAACGTTGCCCAATCTAGGTATATACCGTCCGCTAAGTAATAACCATTTGGATAGTCATTTCCATTTAAAGTAAATGGAGCAAATGGTGAAGTTCCATTCTTGATGTCATCGAACAACCAAGATTGATTCAAAACATTAACATCGTTCTTAGCACCCGCAGCATCGAAAAATGCATGCCAAATCCACGTATCATATGAAGCAACGGCTTCAAGAACAATGGTTGGGTGACCTTGATGGCTACTAGTATATTGCCCTTTCCAAGCAACCGGACAAATCCTCCACTTTCAATGCATGCAGTCAAAGCTTCCTAGCATTCCCTTAAAACCATGTTTTTCTTCATGAACGCTATACTAATGAGCTATATCGCAACCATTTGGTTTCCTCAAGTATTCATTAACATAAAGTTCCAAAATACATTTACAAAACATATTACTGATGTACCTTCCGCCATTTGTAAGCATTCGTCAAACATGTATGTTGTTGTACCATAAGCCAATTAACGCAACGCAGATGTACACTTCTTTATCGTAGTGAAACATTGTCGACAAGGGCATCAATTTTTTGTTTAAAAAAATTAAAATGCTTTGGTAAAGGTTCTACTTCATAATTACGTATATCTTCGAAGATGCGCAAAAATAATTCCTTACTCATTCTAAAACGTCTTCTAAAATTTTTGTCGGGATACATTAGACGCTCTTGAAAGTAGTGCTTATTTAACCTTTCAGCTGCTTCTTCACGATCCTTATGGATGTAACTTCGAAATCGTGGAACTCGTTCCCTGTTTACAGCCTCTTCAGCATCCAATTCTTCGGCCATTGCTCGTAAAAATTCAATTCGTCTTCGTTATCTGAATGCCAAATATCAAAAAGCTTAAACAAACTTTTTGTCAATGATTTTTTTTTTAAAGGAGAGTATTGAATGATAAAGTATATTGAGTTGAGAGTATTGAAATAAAAGTGTGTCAAATGTTATATAAGAAATGTGGTATATATAGAAAATAAAAACTCAAACGGCTATATTACCATTTGAGTTTACACCTGTACATTCCCAATTCGATATACCAATTCTTCGCTGCGGGTGGCGCCTTCGAGATTTTTGCTCCATCACGCCCCATTAAGGCGCGATGGAGGCGCGACGGTGATGGTTTTGGAGTGATCACGCCGGGTTAAAAATGATCTTATTAGTCAAATGGATGTTAACTTACTCAAGTCATTGTTAAGTTGCAACGAACGATGAAATATTTCCATTGATAGCAGACTTCTGAAGTCTTTATAGGTTGTACGCAGTTTTGGATCTTCAGATCTATTTACTTTAATTTTAATAATAAATTGAATCATTCAACAATGACTTAAATACCGTTGTTAATAATTTTTCGCATGAAACAATGACTAGTTTACAGAATTAGCAACAACTTATAATTGTTACAAACTTGTTACTATTTACTATTTACTATGCTATATAAATTCACAATATAAATTCGTTCCCTTCATAAAGTAATAATTGTAAATGTTAGGTAAGGTTTGATGAACCTAGAAGCTTATTAGCAGATTATTAATTAATAGAAAAATTATACTAAAAGGTAACATTTTTATCTCAATTTCCTATTTTAGGTAATATATGTTTTTTTTGACGTTTAAAGTATTGTTTTAATAAATGTTAATAAAAAAGAGGAGCATCTTTAGTTTTGAGTTAGAACTCCGTTAAAAAATTAACGATACTCCATTTTTTAGGTAAATCATATGCAAGCTTAATCATTGGCACTTACTTAAGGATACGAACATATGCAAGTCTAATAATTGGCACATACATGTGCCGTTAATCTTCTACGATCATATTATGAACATAACGAAAATTAAGTAAATATCCAGTTCGTAAGAATCATCATTCACGAGGTCTTCCATATCCTCAGGTAAGTGCCAATGATCAGGCTTGGATATGATTTACTTAAAAAATGGAGTATCATTAATTTTTTAATGGAATTCTAATTAAAAATAACTATACTATTCTTTATGATTAACATTTGATAAAACAACCATTTAAACGTCAAAATAAACATATATTACCTAAAATAAATTTGAGGTACAAGGTTAATGAAATCAGCCCTTAATTAATCAACAAATAATTTGAATCATCACAGATAAGAATTTATCAATTTTAGCAATATTTAATGATTAAATTTTTCTTAATTTAAACATGAACCAAGAGGGTCACATTAATTCAATCGTTAAGAGCGATTATAACGCGTGCGTTTGCCGGAGAAAATGAAGCAACACGCCACCAACACGTCGTAACGCGATGTGCTTGTAAGATCCTGAATTTTGTGTATCAGAAAATGTTCCTGAAAGTGTCAGCAAATGTGTGCATAAGAAACTGCCACTAAAAGTCAACCTAACACTTATACATTTTCAGAACTTACATCAGAATCAGAATCAAACAACCTCAGCCCCTGAACTTCAATAATAAGTTTGTTGGCCAGATAAGACGCGACGCGGGGTAATGGGGCACGCCGCGGCTAATGCTCGTTCAGATGATTGAGTTTTGGAAAACGTTTGACTTCGTTTTCGCCTTAGAGCCGCGCCACGGGCCCTTATAGGCGCGCCGCGCCTCGACTGCTACCAACACTTTTTGCACGATTTTAAAAAGGGTTAATTGAGGGGTAAGTTGGTCTTTTCACAAAGGAGTCGGGTTTTATACCCCAAAACTGATCCCAAACTCATTCTTATCCTCTTTTCCACCAACCAAACAATAGAGAACATTCATGATTCCGAGAAAATTCATGATTGGTTGGTTTACGAGTCGTTGAAGTACGGAGTTTTGACGCGGAATGAATCCTTCTCGATTTGGATTAATGTAAGACTTGGTTTACGGCGTAGTGAACCTAGTAGATCGTGTTAGAACCCCGGGAATTTCATAGATTGTGTGCTAAGCCTTGTAATAGTGGGATATAGATGAGGGCTATATATATCCCACAAGGCAACCTCAGATGTAAGCCATCACACTTAGCCAAAGTACCTAAGTGAGTTCAAGAGAGTTGTGGAATTAGTAAATATTGTATATTTGACTAATTCTCTCAACATTCATATCAACATACACGGTATTCATACATAATCGGACCTAACGCGTGGTATCAGAGCAGGACCTTCAACGAAATGAAGGAGATCCCTACGAATATCGTGTGTATCTTCAAACCATCTTCATACTGAATCTTCAAATCTTCAACACATCTTCATACTCATCTTCATATCTTCAAACCGAATCTTCGAACAAATTTTTTTTACCGAACCCGAACTTTATTCAAATACAAAACTCAATTTTATTCATTTTCTATTTTACACATATTACAAAAACACAAAAAATAGAAATACCGAATCTCATATTTTTTGTGTGACTACATAGTACCGAATCTGCTGTAGCTACAGTATTCTGTCTCTCATCTCAGACACCAACAGATCTATCATCTCTATCTCTCCTAAACACATCGTTCTGTATCTCCTTCTTAAACCTCATATTCAACATAATTTCATCAACAATAAACATCAACAATACCGAATCTCATAAACTCATACATCTTACATCATCGATCTAATCTATCTCCCGTATACACAAATACATACACAATACCGAATCTATATCCTCACATACATCAACATTGAGCATTATCAACATTCTTTCAAACTGAGATTCAATTCAAGTTCCTGAGTATAAACCGAAGTTTCGATCATAGTTATCTCAGAAGAATAACAACAAATTATTCGTAAATCATAGCTTCTTATATCTTCGAGCATAAACTCATATACGTGAGGACTTTTGATCAATTCAGTTGATATTAAGTCAAATTAATTATTGATTCTAGTTCTTGGATATCTGTTTAAGCTTCGCAATCAGTTAATTGAAATCAAAAACATCATTTGATTGTTGAATCGAAGCAGTTTGACTTTTTTAAAAGTCAAAGCTCGTTGAATATTTGAGATCTAGTTGCTTATAGATCACGAAGTTGATTTTCGAAGCTTAGGATGATGATTTGAAATCTATATCCATGATTAATTGCGTTCAATTTGAGGATTAACTCAATTTCCATCTGAATCGAGGTTGCAAAGTCATCGCTACTGTTCTTCACTAATTCATCAATTTATTGAGGTTTTGGAGTTGAATTATTCTTCATAAATGTTAATCGATCATATAGGATACTGAATCGAGCTAGTTTGAGGATTGATTAATGATTTTGATGAAGTGGTGTTTTAAGAAGATAAACAGTACTCGTTGAATCACATTCGGTATATGTGATAACCTTTAGTACAGCAAGAAATCAAATTTACATTCGGTATTTGTGAATTCAGTTACACACTCGGTAGAGGGAACTCGATATAAGACTCGGTATCCATTCGGTTCCTGGACTCGGTATTCTCATTCGGTATCTATTTGTGATCCATTGATTTACTACAGTATTGGACTTGTTAATTGGGCTTATAGGTTCTTACCGAATCTAACATTGGGCTTATAGGCTCTTTGGACTTTCATAAATCTGTCATAAGCCCAAACACCTAATCTGAGTGCAAAGTTACTTTTGGTCCCTGACAGATTTTAAGTTTTGCAACAGCAGTCCTTTATCGAATCTGAGTACAAATTTGACACTTTCAGCCCCTGTCAGTTCATCAGAATTTACAAGGGTGGTCCATTACCGAATCTAGACTAATGAGGACTTAACGAAAGTTAACGAAACGTTCAAAAACAAAATTTGATTTACCGGAATCATATTTTGAGGGGGAGAAAAGACGATAATACTTGATATTATTCAACGTTTCGTGATGATGACACCCGATTTCATTGTGAGATTCAATCATCGAGACAAGAGATGTTCTTGTTACTACAACACTCCCAAAAAATGTGTTTTTATCAGATTTATGGAAGCGACAAAAGCTACAAATCTTGAGTCGATTGCTTTGTTAATGACTCCACGAAAACCATTCTCTGTTGAAGAGACTGCACATTATGAATAAAGTTGTTCATGCCACAACAGAAGTGAAACTTCTCATTGTATCTTTATACAACACAAACTTCATCAACAACTTCAAACAGAACTTCAACATATGCGAGAACAAGAAGTTCAAATGACATCTTCAGAGATTTCCAAGGTGCAAGCTCAAATCAATAAATTGGAATCTTAAGTTGCATACAGTAAATCAAAATCTGAAAAGCTTCAAAAGTAAGTGACTACTCTTCAAAGTGATTTAGAGAGTCAAGCAAAGACTTACAAAGAAAAAGATGAGAGTAACGCTCACATCATTCAGGATCTTCGTTCACATGTTGTTGAAAAACTAATACTTTCCAAGGAACGTGAGCTTGATTCAAAGATCATCACTCAACTTCGCAATGATCTTTATCATGCTCGGATTTAAAATCAAACATTAACTCGTGACTTTGAGGAATGCTTTTCTGAGTTACAAAAGGAGTTAGATGTTAAATCAACACCAATTCCGAAGCACAATATGGTGTCACTAGGAGTGAATACTGATCCGATATCAGTAGTGGATGCATCAACGACTACAATTCTAGATTCTCCTCAAACGGTTGAGAAGAAGGTCATCAAGACGAAATTCACTCCTCCTACAGTTCCTAAACCAAAGACAACATTTTTCTCGAGCAAAAAGATTTATTCTGGTTACGAAACCAACGTGAATCTTCCGTTTCTGAAAACCACATACGGGGAGAATGGAGAAATTACGTGTTATCGCTTTCAATATGGTTGGTTTCCACACAAAACCAAGAAGTCATCCATAGGTCCGAGAAAAACCCCTCGCACCAAAGTTGACCTAGTTTCTAAAACTTCAAAGATTCAATTTCTGAAACAAGTGTCAATCAAAGCTGGCACCACACCCGTTTCAGCAACAACGACAACTACGACCAAATACTCTTTTCAAGAGTTGCACCAGTTTAAGCCACGATCCGTGAATATGGCTAAAACTTCATTCCCTTCACTACCACCAGAACTATTCTCAAAAGCTAAACCAAATGTCCCAACAAAATGGAGTGAAGAATCCATAGATGCAATTGATAATACCTACCATTGGTATTTTAAATGACGATGATTTAACTTCACTACGGTTTCCATATACTTCTGTATGGGACCCGGTCTTCAAAGAGATGTTAAACATCATACCTTGACTGACGTAACTTGTCAAGGGGGAGAAAGTGTTCTTACTTCCAGGGGGAGCACCGATTATTATTTCCAGGGGGAGTGAACACATGCTTACCACAATTCCTGACTCTGATACCTTGATTAAGTTTCCGCATTAGTCAAGGGGGAGCTATGCATGAAGATTCAATGTCGATTATCTTTGCGTAGGCTCTGGTACTCTTTCCCTCTCAGATCAAAATATGCTTAAGGGTTAATCACATTTTGAGGGGGAGATATAAGGGAAAGTACTAGATCTTCAGCAATTCGCAAATTCAAAGAAGATTCTCAAGAAGTCCGTTGAAGCTCAGATCGTCAACAACGGCAACATACATAAATCGGAAAAATTGATACTTCAAATTGATACTTCAAATTGATCGAAACATCTTTCTAATGCAGCGATATTTAACATCTATGATGAATTAACATGGAAACAGTAACAATAATTGATTTGAAGTGATGAACAGTGAGACTTCTTCATGATGAACTTCAAAATTTAAAAGTGAAATCTAGATCGATTTGGACAACGATTCCTTCATGAAATATATTCCAACGATGATTCTTAACACTCGACAATCAATATCATATCCTAAAAATCATTGATTCGAACAAATCGATTTGTTGACCGACGAGCTTCATACTTTGACTTTCGAAATTCATGAATCTCTGTTGTTTCTCCACTTGATTTTGCTATACACGAAGCATAATCATGTAATAAGAATTCCAAAACAACTCGTAGATCGAATTTTGATGGAGTAATTTGCTCAAAACACATCGAGTTGTGTATTCGGTTCAAAGACAAAGAACAGGATCACAATTGCTCGAATCTGAATCTGTTTAGTTGAGATTATGATGAACGAGGCTTAGGAATCTCATCATCATAGATGTAAGCTCCATTAGCAGTTAGAATCTCAAATGATGATTTTGATTTTTGAGGTTGAAGATGAGATCGATACTGTAGCTGTATGTGATCCTGATGATTTTTTATTTTATTCGGTACTGTAGCTATAGTGAATCTCAGAAACAATAGATTTAATTTGTAACTTTTGATTTATGAAATATGAAAGTGAATTGTTGTGAATTTAATTGGAATAAGTTTCGGTGAGATTCGGTAAAATGAGATTCGGTATTTTTTGAATCTCATTTAGTTGTGTTTATGTTTTGGTGAATTTCGATTTTGAAAAATTTTCCAAAAATTTTTCGAAAAAAATATAAAAAATTGAAGATCTTCATATCTTCATGATGAAGATGATGAAGGTATGAAAGCTTGGTGTTGAAGGTTTGAAGGTGGAGGGAAAACATTCATCAATATTTATAGGATCTTCATTCAGTTCATTGAATGATAGGCTCTGATGCCAATTGATAGGACCCTTGACACATGAATATTAATGAATGTGAAGATTAGCCATTAAGATTGAGAGAGAAAGTCAATCAGTCAAGATTGACTTTCCACAGCTCTCTTGAAATCTCTACATAACAGTGGCTAAACTTGGCTAATCTAGGGAGTCTTTGATCCTTTATATAGCCCTCGTATAAAGGATCCTCCTTAAGGCTAGGAAACACGTTTTACTCCTTCTCGGGTACCTAACAGATCGCGTTGGGTGATATAGTTACAGATGTAGCTTATTGCGAGTTGTAGCTGAGAGAACTTGAAGGGATATATGGTGTTTTCCGTATTTCCTAAGTGGGCATTTCGGACGTTGAGTGTATTAGATATCGCTAGTTACGGTAATGCACGCTAGTGATTATTAACGTGTGGTGAGATCTTCTGATTAACGGGAGATATTTGGACATCGAGTTTGGTTGTGTGTCGGAGGACCTTAGAGTATGGGTCCAGATGGTTAAGTGACGAGGATCAAGGGTACGTGGTCCAGTTTAAGTGGGGGAGAGTTGTAAGATCCTGAATTTTGTGCATCAAAAAATGTTCCTGAAAGTGTCAGCAAATGTGTGCATAAGAAACTGCCACAGAAAGTCAACCTAACACTTATGCATTTTCAGAATTTGCATCAGAATCAGAATCAAACAACCTCAGTCCCTGAACTTCAATAATAAGTTTGTTAGCCAGATAAGCCGCGTCGCGGGGTAATGGGGCTCGCCGCGGCTAATGCTTGTTCAGATGATTGAGTTTTGGAAAATGACTGACTTTGTTTTGGCCTTAGAGCCGCACCACGGGCCCTTATAGGCGCATCGCGCCTCGACTGCTACCAGCACTTTTTGCACGATTTTAAAAAGTGTTAATTGAGGGGTAAGTTGGTCTTTTCACAAAGGAGTTGCATTTTATACCCCAAAACTGATCCCAAACTCATTCTTATCCTCTTTTCCACCAACCAAACACAGAGAGAGAGGAGTTTCTAGAGAGAGGAAGCTTGAGTTGGTGATGAAGATGGTGATTTTTGCCCAAATTGAAAGCGGGTCTTGGTTCTCCTTGATGTTAATTACTTTGATTTTGAATTGGGGTTAGGGTTTGTGCTAGTTAGGATTATAAACCCCATTTCTCATGAAATTGGGGGTTTTGTTGTATGTATTGTGTAAGTAAACCGGATTATTGTGGGTTTACGGGTTGATGACAAATTTGGAAGTATTTTTCATGGATTGGGTGCTAGTCGCTAGTTTGTAAGTGGTAATTGGTGTTTTGAAAATATAATCACTAGACGTTAGTGATTTTGGGCGTTTTTGTGACTTATGTCAAAATGGGTAAATTGAATTGGGTCAAATTTGATGATGACACTAGTTTTGGTCAAATGGATGTTTAAACACTTGTGTTAAGCGTTAAATGACAATTTTGAATGTAATTACTCGTGAGAAGTAATTTTGGATTAAAATGATGTTTTAACAAGTCAAATGTGGTCAAATGCAATATGGGTCAATATTGCACCTGTTGTAGTTTTTGTGTAAATGGAGGTTTGAAATAATCACTACCTAAGTTGTAATCTAGTGTCGGGATCTAGGTTGATCTAGTTATGTAAGACCCGTTTATTCGTACGATGTATATATGTAGAGCACGTACGACGTATAACGAATATATATATATATATATATATATATATATATATATATATATATATATATATATATATATATATATATATATATATATATATATATATATATATATATATATATATATATATATATATAAGTAAAGAATATATATGTGTATCGAATAAGTATATATATATGTGCATGCATGTATAAAGAGTGCGAGAGTTGATCGAGGGTTGTTATACATGTTCTAAAGTGTATGTACGTTGCACGAATGAAGAGTTCGAAGCGTGTACGAGTGGAAGGATTCTAGTAAGCGAAAAATGAACAATTTGGCTATTGAGCCGCGGCGCGGGACCAATGGGGCGCGGCGCAGCATATAGTGGATTTCACAAGCAGTAGCTCAACAATGAAACAACGATCAGACATGTTGTTGGGGCGCGGCGCGGAGAAGGAAGGCCGCGGCGCGGCTCTTCTGGGAGTTTGGTTCCGGATTTTGCAATTTTAAAGGGAAAGTGAGGGCGTTTTGGTCATTTCATGTATTGGAAAGATTTTATCCCCAAATATGGTCCACTCATTCATTATTTTCATTTCCATTTCTTTCTCATTTTTCTCTCAAAACATAAATTCCTCAAATCATTCAAAAGGGATTTTGGAAAGGAGGAAGCGGGATTCGATCGAGAGCGTAAGAGGCAACCTTGTTCTCCTCGTTCTTAGCTACAAGTTGATATTAGCGATAAGATCTAACTCCGAATCTCGTTTTTGTGTTCATCATTTAAATTTAGGGCTTTTGATTGTATGCCCTTGAACAAAACCCCACTAGTTGTTAAATTAAAGGTTTGAACTAGTAAATGGTGAGGAAGACCATTTGGTGGGTTTAGGGTTGGATGATGAAATTTGTGAGTTGATAACATGTTTAAGAGTCTAAATCACCAATCAACTTGTGTTGAAAATGATTTGAAGTGTAAGTATGCAAATTGAGTGTTTTGACTTGATTTTAGGTCAAAATGAGATTTTCTTCAAATGTCGTTATGAAATGAGTTTAAAGGCTAAGAGGGGTGTAATTATCTATTTTGGGAACGCGGGAATTGGTCTTATTGGTTTCGGATCTTCGAGTAGCGTTAAAAGTGCAAAAGGGTGTAAATTGCACTTGTTGTTCGTTTGGGTGGGTCGAGAGTCTAAATGAGTTTGTATTGATGATTATGTGATAATTGGAATAGGTACGTTCCAATAGCTATTTGCGGGATTGGATTGCACTTCATCGAGGCGTTTAAGGTGAGTGTAAATTTACTTACGTGTATGTATGCATAGGATGGGTGTGTGTGTGTAGGGTGACCCTTGCTCGGATTTACTCTATGTTTGTATGGGAGAATGGACTCCTCTTGTGCTTCGGGTCCATGTGATACGCTTATGCATTTTGGGTTACTACCCTTGGTGTTGTGATTGACTAGCGTATTGGATAAACCCTTTGGAGATGGGTTTGCTAGCATTTGTCGCGGAGATGATGTGGGTAGTGATTCGCGTGTAGTTCGGCTTCACTAGTGAATCTCGTGTAGTTCGGATTCACAATGTCGCGTGTAGTTCGGGCGTTCCCATTGTTGTTGTTGATGCGGCCTAGGTAGTGTTCCGCGTGTAGTTCGGCTTCACTAGTGAATCTCGTGTAGTTCGGATTCATATTGTCTCGTGTAGTACGGACATCCCTATTGTCATTGTGGAGAAGGCAGTGAATCTTGTGGAGTTTGGATTCACTTAGGCGCGTGTAGTTCGGCCAACCTTCATGTGGTTTAGGTTAAGGAGTTAACCTTATTGATGTTGTTGATTATATTTATTGTATATGCGTGTATACTTATTATTGTGTTGTAGCTAATCTTGTGGCGTTAGCTTGGTGATTACGTAGCGTGTAGCTAATTTGTGTATGTGCTCTTTTGTAGCTTGTTTACCATGCGGAGGTGGTATGTGTTTACTTTTGTGCTTGTTGATGCGTAGCCATTTTATGCATATGTATGTGTATAGTACCTTTACATTCACTAAGTATTAGCTTACCCTCTCGTTGTTGATGTTTTTATAGGTTCGCGTGATGGCAGCTCGGGTAAGCATGTGGATTAGAGATCTTGGCTAGGTTGCTTTAGAAGATCTTGCTTTTGGACTCGATTTAGGATTGGGTAGCGTAGTCCCAATCACCATGCTCGGTTTTGTGTAAAAGTAACTAGTCGGGTCATGAGTATAACCTGGTTTATGATTTAATTATGTAATGTACGTTTTATTAAAGTTGTTAGACGTAATGTGATAACAAATACGTTTTGGAAATTGTGTAATGGGACCTAAGATGTTATTTAATGTATATTAAAAAGGGGGGAAAAATTATGGGCCGAAAATCGACGGGTTGGGTCGTTACAAGTAGTATCAGAGCATGGTCTAAGGGATTTAGGCGACTTGAGATAGGTGCCTAGACTTTGACTTTTGTGTGCGCTTAATTGTTGCGGGACTTGTAGGAGTACGGGTCGGACGGGATTTTAGTTAGTGCCATCGTGTGTAGGTTAACTAACTAGGATGGTGTTTGTGTTGCACTTATTTTTGCATGCGCTTAATATTGCATTGTGTTTGTCATTGAGCAAGATGGTCGTTGTACTAATGAGTTGGTACGAAGTGCGTGCGTAATAAGGACTTGCAAACCTTATTACGGGTGCAAATTGTGTCTATAAGTGATGTACGACGAGTGTCGAGCAAGATAGGGCGGTGTTGTGCGTGTGGTTTTATATGTTCATGATCTAATCGCTTTGCATTCTTTAGAATGGTGACGAGAAATGGGATCGAGACGGGCGACGATGAGTTTAACACTAGAGTTGCGGCCGCCGTGGCGGAGCAAATGGGTGTGTTACGAGAAGAAATGGATAGGAAGTATTCCGAATTTCAGAGTAGTGGTGAAATGGAGCGTTGTCATAAGAGCTTCATGAGGACTAAACCTCCGATATATGACAGGAAACCGGATCCTTTGGTAAGCACAACATGGATCTCGGATGTCGAAGGGTGTTTTCGCACTATTGAATGCCCTCCCGAGAAGAGGACAAGACTCGCTACTAGCTTGTTGCGGGGTAGGGCGAAGAATTGGTTGGACCGTAAAATTGATATTGTCGGTGGTGAAGCGTTTATGGGGTTATCGTGGGACGATTTTAAGACAGAATTCTTCTAGGAGTTTCGGACACAAGCCGATTTCTTGGATTTGTGTGATGAGTTGCTAAATTTGCAACAAGGTTCTATGGACTTGAATACTCTCAAGACGACCTTTATGGCGAAGGCTCATTTTTGCCCGGAGTATAACGGAAGAGATAGTATGTTGATGGGAGATTTCTATCAAACTTTGAATGATGACTTGCGAAGAAAGATTAGCCTTGGTCAAGTGAACTCGTTCTAGAAGTTGTTCGCCGTGGCTAGGTGTTTTGAATCGCATTCGCGATCGATAGTTGGTGAACCTTCAAGTAGGAGAAGGGTTGTTTCGTATGGTGCTACAAGTAAGAGAACTAAGGGTGCAAGTGTAAGCATGAGTGGTATACGGGCGAGTATATCAGATTCTAGTGGGCCTAGGTGTTACAATTGTGGCGTGAGAGGTCGTAAGTCTTGGAAATGTTCGGTGCCAAAGGGTGATGGCACGGCGTCCTTCAATTGCCAAGGAGAAGGACATCGTAAGTCAGAGTGTCCCGAGTTAGCGGGGACGGGTGTGGCGAGAAGACGTTAAGGTACTTTTCGATTTAATAAATATGTCCTTTGGTTATTTATTATGTGCCGACGAGTTCGGGTTGTTAAATGCATTGTGTTGTGCGTTTATTGTATGGGTGACATTCCTAATGGAATTACCCTATGGTGACGTTTGAATTGACGGATGAAGGGAGTAAGACTTGGTGCAACCAAGCATTCCTTAGTGTTTGGGAAATGCTTCTACCAAGCCATGGGAATAGGCTTTGGTGTTCGGTTATTAAGCGCGTGTTCGCTTTTGTGTTGAGGATGGCGAACCATGAGTTTCATCGGGTGGATGGAACCCTAGAGATCGAGTGTTTTGATCTCGATGTGTGTTGGTAACCGAATCTACGTGACGCGATGTCAGGTGCCTTTTTATACCTACTGGCGTGATGTGCGACTTCGATGGTTGTTGTTACATTGTACTTAGGGTACCCTATAGAAACCCTTAGGTACATGAGTGACTAAGTGGAATTTGACAAGCTATAGCAATCGGACGATTGCAAGAGTGATGCTTGTGTTTGTGTTAATGAACAATTGGTATGAAGTGGAGAAGGACGACCTCAAAATCCATCGTGTGCTCAAGGTTGGAGCAAGGTATCGTGATTGGTACATTACAGAATACAAGACGAATGGATCTTGTCTTTCTTTAGCGTGTTGGTTGTATGAGTCTCGGTGAGACGGAGACGGACTCGACGGTTGACTGAGTCAACGATGAGTGGTTATGGGTAGGAGTCTAAGTGGGGGAGTGTGAACTCTCGCACGAAGATGTTCTAGTGTGTTGATATTGGACGATGCTCGTATAGATTCAAAGCTAGTGTTGAGACCTACGTTGGTCGATTGTGCTAAAAGTACGGTTTGGAATAAATTGTACTTATAGTTTTGGATTTAAATTACCACTGAGGTGGTAATGTGGTGAATCTCATTGAGAGATAATGGACGTGTTTGACGAGCAAGGTGAGATCCCTCGGTTAAGGGATGTGCGTGTCAGATTCTCTTCTAGAGAATTATTGTTTGTGCCTATGTGCGATATAGGTGGTTCTTGCTCGGTTGTGTTGGCATTGTGTACGCGTGCGTATGATGCGTGTGCAAAGATTCCAAGTGAGTGAAATGTTTTTAAGTATGAGTATATACTTGTTGTTTGGGGTGGATGATTAGTGTATTCCGTTAGGATTCACTATGGTATAGCAGGGCGCGATGTTACACTACTCATTGTGATTGAGGCCAAAAGAGCTTGTGTGACGGGTGGGTTTAAAGTTCGGGCGTTCGATACCACCCAAGGGACTAGTGATGCATACTAGTGGCGTCTGCGTGGCTAAAGGTTCATTCGCGAGAATCGTTCCCTTTGGATTTTGGATATGTGTTGGGAGTAGTGTTATATAGGCATGGTATAACATTATCGGGAAATGCGAGTACCGGTGGGAAATGAGAGTACCATTCCTGTGTTGTGGTTTCGGGAAGTGAGTCTCGTGTAGTTCGGATTCATAATGACACATGTAGATGCGGTCATTCTATTAGGATAGTGACTCTCGTGTGGTTCAGATTCACTAGGGCGCGTATATGTTCGGCCAATCCCGATTGTTGTTGCGGTGGAGGTAGTGAATCGCGTGTGGTGCGGATTCACTAAGGCGCGTGTAGTTCGGCCAGCCTTCATGAAGTTGGATTTGAGGACTATTGGTTGTTTTATACGCCGATGATACGGTCGTGAGGACCATGTTGTGTGATTAGTGATGTATAGCCGTGTTTTGCTCACGTAATTGCGGTAGTTGCTTATTAGCCGTGTTTACCCACTACGAGGGATGTTAAGTGATAAGTGCTATCCTAAGGGTTCACTTTTAATCGGTCTTCATCGGTTAGATGGTTGACCTTATTTTGGTATGTGGTTGTTCTTAGCATTGTACTTGGTATAGGTACGCTAAGGAGTTGATATCTCGGTTAGAGATTGTTTGAATTTTCCGATGTGAGGAATTGAGCAGGTTCTTGTGCTCGGGTTTGCGGATTTGATAAATCGCGGGTGACGGTTTAGTTGTTGGGGGTGATCCATTGAGAAGAATCACCTAGAGGAGTTAGAAGAATACATGGTGATTCCGCGTATTCTAAGAGATCGTTATAGACTTCGGATGTTGTGTGTATTGCATGGCTCGGGATGCGTGCAAGTGTGTATTTAGTTGATGGATTAATCTTCGGGTTAATGAGTAATGCGGTGGAAGTCGGGTTGGAACGTTGTTTGAGAACCATCGAGTGTAGGTTCGGATTGGTTAAGTGACTAGGATCACGGGGACGTGATCAAAATAAGTGGGGGAGAGTTGTAAGACCCGTTTATTCGTACGATGTATATATGTAGAGCACGTACGACGTATAACGAATATATATATATATATATATATATATATATAAGTAAAGAATATATATGTGTATCGAATAAGTATATATATATATATATATATATATATATATATATATATATATATATATATATATATACACATGCATGTATAAAGAGTGCGAGAGTTGATCGAGGGTTGTTATACATGTTCTAAAGTGTATGTGCGTTGCACGAATGAAGAGTTCGAAGCGTGTACGAGTGGAAGGATTCTAGTACGCGAAAAATGAACAATTTGGCTGTTGAGCCGCGGCGCGGGACCAATGGGGCGTGGCGCGGCATATAGTGGATTTGACAAGCAGTAGCTCAACAATGAAACAACCATAAGATATGCTGTTAGGGCGTGATGCGGAGGAGGAAGGCCGCAGCGCGGCTCTTCTGGGAGTTTGGTTCCGAATTTTGCAATTTTAAAGGAAAAGTGAGGGCATTTTGGTCATTTTGCGTATTGGACAGATTTTATCCCCAAATCTGGTCCACTCATTCATTATTTTCATTTTCATTTTCTTTCTCATTTTTCTCTCAAAACATAAATTCCTCAAATCATTTAAAAGAGATTTTGGAAAGGAGGAAGCGGGATTCGATCGAGAGCTTTAACTCCGAATCTCGTTTTTTTGTTCATCATTTAAATTTTGGGCTTTTGATTGTATGCTCTTGAACAAATCCCCACTAGTTGTTAAATTGAAGGTTTGAACAAGTAAATGGTGAGGAAGACCATTTTTGTGGGTTTAGGGTTGGATGATGAAATTGGTGAGTTGATAAACATGTTTAAGAGTCTAAATCACCAACTTGTGTTGAAAATGATTTGAAGTGTACGTATGCAAAATGAGTGTTTTGACTTGATTTTAGGTCAAAATGAGTTTTTGTACAAATGTCGTTATGAAATGAGTTTAAAGGCTAAAAGGGATGTAATTAGCTATTTTGGGAACGCAGGAATTCGTTTGTGAGTTTTGGACCTTCGAGTAGCGTTAAAAGTGCAAAAGGGTGTAAATTGCACTTGGTGTTCGTTTGGGCGGGTCGAGAGTCCAAATGAGTTTGTATTGATGATTATGTGATAATTGAAATAGGTACGTTTTATTGGCGAGTTACGGGATTGGATTGCACTTCATCGAGGCATTTAAGGTGAGTGTAAATTTACTATACGTGTATGTATGCATAGGATGGGTGCATGTGTGTAGGGTGACCCTTGCTCGAGTTTACTCTATGTTTGTGTGAGAGAATGGACTCCTCTTGTGCTTCGGGTCCATGTGACATGCTTATGCATTATGGGTTACTACCCTTGGTGTTGTGATTGGCTAGTGTATTGGATAAACCCTTTGGCGATGGGTTTGCTAGCATTTGTCGTGGAGATGATGTGGGTAGTGATTCGTGTGTCGTTCGGCTTCACTAGTAAATCTCGTGTAGTTCGGATTCACAATGTCGCGTGTAGTTCGGGCGTTCCCATTGTTGTTGTTGATGCGGCCTAGGTTGTGTTTCACTTGTAGTTCGGTTTCACTAGTGAATCTCGTGTAGTTCGGATTCATATTGTCTCGTGTAGTACGGACATCCCTATTGTTGCTGTGGAGAAGGCATTGAATCTTGTGGAGTTTGGATTCACTTAGGCACGTGTAGTTCGGCCAACCTTCATGTGGTTTAGGTTAAGGAGTTAACCTTATTGATGTTGTTAATTATATTTGTTGTATATGCGTGTATACTTATTGTTGTGTTATAGCTGATCTTGTGGCGTTAGCTTGGTGATTACGTAGCGTGTAGCTACTTTGTGTATGTGCTCTTTTGTAGCTTGTTTACCATGCTGAGGTGGTATGTGTTTACTTTTGTGCTTGGTGATGCGTAGACATTTTATGCATATGTATGTGTATAGTACATTTACATTCACTAAGCATTAGCTTACCCTCTCGTTGTTGATATTTTTATAGATTCGCGTGATGGCGGCTCGGGTAAGCGTGGGGATTAGAGATCTTGGCTAGGTTGCTTTTGAAGATCTTGCTTTTGGACTCGATTTAGGATTGGGTAGCGTAGTCCCAATCACCATGCTCGGTTTTGTGTAAAAGTAACCAGTCGGGTCATGAGTATAACCCGGTTTATGATTTAATTATGTAATGTACGTTTTATTAAAGTCGTTAGACCTAATGTGATAACAAATACGTTTTGAAAATTATGTAATGAGACCTAAGGTGTTATTTAATGTATATTTAAAAGGGAAAAAAAATTATGGGCCGAAAATCGGCGGGTTGGGTCATTACAAGTTAGTGTAAAGTATAATTTGGGCTAAATTGTACATCGTAGAGTGGGTTTGAATTACCACCCGAAGTGGTAATTGGTTTGTGTCCATTAGGTGTTAAATGGGCGGGTTTTACCTTTTTACATGTATTGTGATTGTGAAGCCAGTTAGTTGTTAGACTAGATGCGTAGCAGCGCTTAGGCTCGATGGTGTAGCTTTTGTATATTTGGATGCGGATTGGGGATTTGGTAGTCCCCGGGATTATGCTATTGGTATTGGATTGGGTTATGGAGTCTTAACCCGGTTTGTAGTGTAATTGGGTCGTAATTACCCACTTGTTGGGTAACGGGTCAAAGGGTGTCGAATTGTACATTTCGGGACTTGGTCATACGTTTAAACTCATGTTTCATTGTACATTAGGTACGTTAAAACTAGTTTAAATGAATCGTGCGTATTGATGTAATTAACTTTGTTTAATATAAAAAAAATGTGTTCATGTTTTCGGATTAACGGGTTTCGGTCGTTACAGTGCTGGTGGCACAAAAGGCCAACGTGCTAGCTATCTGCACGCAAGAAAATTATGTCGTGTTGGTGTAATTTCAATTTACTAATATTATTTTAGTACTTTTCATCTCATTTTTATTCAAATTCCATTTATATTATGACACATCATTCAAACACGTCATTCATCACGTCACACATTAATCACCTTCATCTCAATTAATTTACAACGTCACCATCAACTACCCTTATAATAAATGTGTGACTACAATTGGTCTAAGTTGAATTGTCTCTCTTCAGATTTCTGAGTCACGAGGTGAGAATTGGTTTAAGTTCATTGGGCCATTTAGTATAAAATTAGTTCGGCTCTAACTAGTGCATTTTTCAAATTTATGGTAATACAACACCAGCCCAAGTAGCCTATTAATATTAAACAATTGTAAACTACCTTTTAGATTATTGCTCAAATAATCATCAAAAAGAGGTTAACTTTATTAGCCATTTTAATATAATTTCAACTTAACAAAATATTAATTAAATTTTACAACAACTTATTGAAACTAGAGTGATTTCTGTAGTTGAAAACTTGAAATAAGTTCAAGTTACTTTATTAAAATAGTGATGAAAAACAAGAGTTAAAATTAAGTTCTAAACATTCAATATAACGCAAGCAATGGAATGCATTGAACCTTACTATTAATAAATACAATTTTTACTGCAAAATAATAATAATAATAATAATAATAATAATAATAATAATAATAATAATAATAATAATAATAATAATAATAATAATAATAATAATAATAATAATAATAATAACTACATATGTGGGAAAAAAAATATGTAGACAGTTGTTCATCTACTTTCGTGTCGTGCATGCAGTAAGATCTTCGGCATGAATAACAGAAAAACGAAAAAATAATGCTATGAAAGCAAAAACAAACAAATGAGGAAAAATAAGTTGTACTATGTAAATGAATTAATTTTGTTGGCTAAACAAACCATTTGGAATTCTTCTTTTAAATCGTTTCAAAATATATGCGTTATACATAATTACAATCTGAGTGAAATAATATGTTTTAAAACTATATATAGAATGCTAAATAATGCTTAAAAAAAATAATATTATGATTGAAATTCAAAATGTTAAAAAGAACATTAAAACGAGTAAGATACCATTTTTATCATCTAGACTACCTCGAATGGAAAGACACATTCAGAGAATCTTGCTCATTGTTCTCATTTAGGGTAATCTTAGAAATTCCAGAACAATCTAAAATTGAAAATTATTCACCGCCAGATTTTACTCCATTTGGCAGCCCATATAAATGAGTTTAAATTTTATTTAGTGTGGTGATATTAGTTTCAAAATTATATACGTTATACGTAATTAAAATGTAAGTGAAATAATATGCCTAAAACTATTTATACCATGTTAAGTCATTCTTAAACAAAAATAATATGATAGAAATTCAAAATTTTTAAAAAGAACATTAAAGTATAATATCATTTTCGTTATCTAGACGACCTCGAATGACAAAACACCTTCAGGGAGTCTTGCTCCATGTTCTATTATAAGGTGATTTTAGGAATTTCAGCACAATCTGAAACCAAAATTAATGCACCGACAAATGTTACCCCTTTTAGCGGCGCATATTAACGAGGTAAAATTGGTATTTAGTGAAAGGATATTAGTTTCAAAGTTATATGTGTTATACTTATTTACAATGTGAGTGAAACAATAAGTCTTAAAATTATTTATAAAATGCTAAGTCATTGTTAAACAAAACTAATAATATGATAGATATTCAAAATATTTAAAAAGAATATTAAAATGAGTAAAATATCATTTTAATCATCAAGACGACCTCGAATGGAAAGACACCTTCAGGAAGTTTTGCCAAGTGTTATCTTTTAAGGTGATTTTAGGAATTTCGGCACAATCTAAAATCGAAAATAATGCGCCTCCAAATGTTACTCTATTTGGCGGCGCATATTAATGAGTTAAAATTTTTATTTAGTGAAGTGATATTAGTTTCAAAAATATTTGCGTTATACATAATTATAATGTGAATAAAATATTAGGCCTTAGAACTATTTAGACCATGCTAAGTCATGCTTAAACAAAAATAATAATTTGATTGAAATTCAAAACGTCTAAAAAGAACATTAAAACGAGTAACATACAATTTTCGTTATCTAGACGACCTCGAATGGAAAGACACCTTCAAGGAGTCTTGCACCTTGTTCTTTTTAGGGTAATCTTAGAAATTTTAGCATAATCTGAAACCAAAAATTATGCACCGCCAAATGTTACTCAATTTAACTTCGCATATTAATGGGTTTAAATTTGTATTTAGTGAAGTGATATTAGTTTTAAAATTATATGCGTTATACATAATTACAATGTGAGTGAAATAATAATGCCTTAAAACTATTTATACCATGCTAAGTCATTCTTAAATAAAAAAAATAATATGATATAAATTCAAAACGTTTAAAAAGAACATTAAAATGAGTATAATATCTTTTTCATCATATAGACGACCTCGAATGGCAAGACCCTTCAGGGAGTCTTGATCTATGTTCTATTTTATGGTGCTTTTAGAAATTTCAGCACAATCTGAAACCAAAAATAATGCACCGCCAAATGTTAATTCATTTGGCGTAGCTTATTAATGAGTTAAAATTTGTATTGAGTAAAGTGATATTAGTTTCAAAATTATATACATTATACATATTTACAATGTGAGTCAATTAATAGGCCTAAACTATTTATACAACGCTAAGTCATTCTTAAATAAAAATAATAATACGATAGAAATTCAAAACGTTTAAAATAACATTAAAATGAGTAAAATATCATTTGCGTTATCTCGACGACCTCGAATGGCAAGACACCTTCAGGGTGTCTTGCTCCTTATTCTCTTTAAGGGTGATCTTAGAATTTCAGCATATTCTGAAACTAAAAATTATACGCCACCAAATGTTACTACATTTTGTGGCGCATATTAATGAGTTAAAATTTGTATTTGCTAAAGTGATACTAGTTTTAAAATTATATTCGTTATACATAATTACAATGTGAGTGAAATAATAGGTTTTAAAACTATTTATATCATGCTAAGTTATACTTAAATAACAATAATAATAAAATAGAAATTCAAAACTTTTAAAAAGAAAATTAAAATGAGTAATATACCATTTTCGTCATGTAGACGACCTCGAATGGCAAGACACCTTCATGGAGTCTTGCTACTTATTCTCTTTAGGTTGGTCTTAAGAATTTCAAAACAATCTGAAACCAAAATGATACTCTATTTAGTGGTGCATATTAATGAGTTAAAATTTATATTTAGTGAAGTGATATTAGTTTCAAAATTATATGCGTTATACATAATTACAATGTGAGTAAAATATTAGGCCTTAAAACTATTTAGACCATGCTAAGTCATGCTTAAATAAAAATAATAATATGATTGAAATTCAAAACGTTATAGAAATTAAAATGAGTACAATACAATTTGCGTCATCTAGACGACCTCTAATGGAAAGACACCTTCGGCGAGTCTTGCTCTTGTTCTCGTTTAGGGTAATCTTAGAAATTTCAGCACAATCTTAAACTGAAAATTATACCCCGTCAAATCTTACTCCATTTAGCGGCGCATATTAATGGGTTTAAATTTGTATATAGTGAAGTGACATTATTTTCAAAATTATATGCGTTATACATAATTATAATGTGAGTAAATAATATGGCTTAAAATTATTTATACCATGCTAAGTCATTCTTAAATGAAAAAAATAATAGATATAAATTCAATACATTTAAAAGAACATTGAAATGAGTAAAATGTCATTTTCGTCATCTAGACGATCTCGAATGGAATGACACCTTCAGGGAGTTTTGCTCTTTATTCTATTTTAAAGTGATTTTAGAAATTTCAGCACATTCTAAAACCAAAAATAATGCACTGCCAAATGTTACTCCATTTGGCGGCGTATATTAATGAGTTAAAATTTGTATTTAGTGAAGTGATATTAGTTTCAAAATTATATGCATTATACATAATTACAATGTGAGTGAAATAATAGGCCTTTGACTATTTATACAATGCTAAGTCATTCTTAAATAAAAATAATAATATGACAGAAATTCAAAACGTTTAAAAAGAACATTAAAATGAGTAAAATATTATTTTCGTCATCTCGACGACCTCGAATGAAAAGACACCTTCAGGTTGTCTTGCTCCTTATTCTCTTGAAGGGTGATCTTAGACATTTCATCATAATCTGAAACCGAAACTATGTGCCGCCAAAAGCTACTCTATTTGGCAGCGCATATTAATGAGTTAAAAATTGTATTTAGTTAAGTGATATTAGTTTAAAAAATATATGCATTATACATAATTACAATGTGAGTGAAATAATAGGCTTTAAAAATATTTATAGCATGCTAAGTCATGCTTTTAAAAATAATATTATGATTGAAATTCAAAGTGTTAAAAAGAACATTAAAACGAGTAAAATATTATTTTCATCATCTAGAAGACCTCGAATGAAAGACACTTTCAGAGAGTGTTGCTCCTTGTTCTCATTTAGGGTAATCTTATAAATTCCTGCACAATCTGAAATCGAAAATTATGCGCTGCCAAATTTAACTCAATTTGGCAGCCCATATTAATGAGTTTAAGTTTTATTTAGTGTAGTGATATTAGATTCAAAAATATATGCGTTATACATAATCACAATTTGAGTGAAATAATATGCCTTAAACTATTTATACCATGCTAAGTCATTCTTAAACAAAAATAATAATATGATAGAAATTAAAAACGTTTAAAAAGAACATTAAAATGAGTAAAATGTCAGTTTCGTCATCTAAACGACCTCGAATTGCAAAAAACCTTCAGGGAGTCTTGTTCCTTGTTCTATTTTAGGAATTTCAACACAATCTGAAACCGAAATGAATGCACCGCCAAATGTTACTCCATTTGGCGGCACATATTAACGAGTTAAAATTGGTATTTAGTAAAGGGATATTAGTTTCAAAGTTATATGCGCTAACATAATTACAATGTGAGTGAAATAATAGGCTTTAAAACTATTTATACCATGATAATTCATTGTTAAAAAATAATAATAATATGATAGAAATTCAAAACATTTAAAAAGAATATTAAAATGAGTATAATATAATTTTCATCATCTAGACGACCTCGAATGGCAAGACACCTTCAGAGAGTCTTGCTCAGTGTTCTTTTTTTAGGTGATTTTAGGAATATTTGGCACAATCTAAAACCGAAAATAATGCACCACCAAATGTTACTCTATTTGACGGCGCATATTAATGAGTTAAAATTTGTATTTAATGAAGTGATATTAGTTTCAAAATTATATGTGTTATACATAATTACAATGTGAGTATTATATTAGGCATTAAAACTATTTAGACCATGCTAAGTAATGTTTAAACAAAAAAAATAATATGATTGAAATTCCTAATGTTTAAAAATAGTTTAATATCGATGACAAAAGTAAATAATCAACGACATTATTTAAAGTAAAATATTTCCCAAAATGTGAATGTAATAAGTCTTTGAAATAAAGATATGCTGAACTCCATCCAGTGTATGCAAGCAAGCAAGCATCAAACGTAGCGGAAGCTATACCTCTAGAGACCTGAGATAAAACATGCAAACAGGTCAACAAAATTGTTGAGTAAATCTACAAGTTTAGTAAATCGTATATCGTTTGTTAGACCACGAGATTTCGTTCAAAGCATCGTAAAAAATTTATACATCTATTATGAGCACTTGAATATAAATCTTTAACCCGCGAATAGCTAAGCGCTACGTGGCTTATCATTTACCCTATCATAGCATAAACTGATCAAGTGTACAAAGTACGAACTCATAAACACCTGTTCGTTGGGTGAGGCTGTCAGACCTAACGGATCCGTCCCTATGATTCGAGCTTACAAATGTAATTAAGATATTCAATCTAAGGGATTTTTGATCAAACTCATATTATATTAGTTTAAGTACTCGTGTCTAATTCTTAAAGCAGTTTAAAAACAGCATGTTATCTCATCCCAAAAAAAAATTACGGGACTGTAGATTCACCTTGAGAGCACTTGAAAGTTTTGCACAAGCAACGAGTTGTCAGTACTAAGATCGAGTAATTTAACTTAGATATACCAATATGTAGTTACATAAGTCTATTTCAATATAGAATTTGATCCATAGTACAGTTGTCCTATTGCTCGGACAGACGCGTTTGTATAGTAAAAGTCAACACCAAGTCAACTAGTTCATGCAAGTCAAACAAAAATCAAACTTGGTCAAGTTGGTCAACCTAAGTCAACTATATCAGTAGGTCATCTCAATGATGTCATAAGGTTAAACGAAGGTCAACTCATAAGTTTCAAACATTAGTTTAGCGTTTTCACGTTTTCTCGTTAGGTTGTCGTAAGTGTTCACGAAAGTTATGCAAACAAACAAGTATTATTCACAAATGACAAATCATGAAAATATGAAAAGCTCCAGATCATAAGTACATGTCATTAGATTTCTAAAAAGACCTATCATGCTATCATACGATTTCTGGAGCTCACGCAGCATGCAATTTATTCCAGTTCAGTTTCTACACGCACACCAGAAATGTAAAATCTACCATTTATTCTAACAAAATGTAAATCATACTACACCAGTGGGAGATGGTCAAAAACATCACAAGGTTAATTCTATCAAATTTTAAGTATTTTAATGTAGCCAATTTGTACATTTTTTCAATTTAAGTCGGACTTCCCTATTTAGACAGAATTTAGACCTACCTCTTTAGCACACATATAGCACATAGCATATAAGGTTTTTCAGGTGTTGATATTCAAATGAGATATGTTCCTTAATATCCAAATACCAACATTATAGAAGATAAAGTTCCCAAAAAATTTCTATTTCATGCTAGACCAATTGTCTTGCAAACGAGAAACTTTCGACTCCTTTCAGGCAGTCATTATCGGACGCGATTATCCGGACATAAAAACAATTAGCACACATGATCTACATGAAAAGTTAAGTACTCTTTATGTAATTTTCAAAACTCAAAATATTATTTTCTATAAATCAAGTTATATAGTCGTTTACCTCAGTTCAAAAGTGTCGATTAACAAGTTTTACAATGTACGATCAAATAAACATAAAACGAGTTTTACAAATCCAACCGATATGATATTCTAGTATAAATTGAGTGTTTTTTAATTATATATCCAATGGTAATCAGTTCATACACCAATTCATATCATAAAAAATGAAGTTTTCTGGTTAAAGCACAAAAACATGTCGAAAATTCTAATAGTCATATCTAGAGTAAAACATAACGAAATCAAGCGATTCTTGCGAGCAAAGTTATTAATTTTTAGATATATTTTCATCTAGATACATATAATTTACAGAAAACATGATTACAATATCAGTAGCATGCCCTTTAAATTCATGATTTAACCTAAACATACAAACCGGGCAAAATAACGACTAGTAACATGTACACACGCAATGGATTGAGCAATAGACCATCAATCACTATGTAATCTTTATAAAAATCAGATTTATAAAATTAGGGTTCTAGAATTATACCTCTAAAACACAATCAATTTGTACCAACGTGTAGAGAACGATCAAAGCTATCACCTTCGTGTTGAAGGTTTAAGCAATTGAGCAAAATTGATGGGTGTTTTGGGGGTGATGAAGGTCGACAACAAGAGGGAGAGGAGAAGGGAATTTAGTCGACTGCTTATTAGGTTTAGAATAGTGTCCAGTGTTTTAGCTTCTAATTATATTTAGTCTAGGGCCTAAAATAAACCCACTAAACATTACAAAGAGTCCAAAATAATTCCAAGAGGGAATGGGAAGGGGGTCGGCCGAATGGCCCTAGGGGGTTGGGTCTCGGGCTCGTTTAACTAGTTCCATGTATTTGCGTTATCCGTTTTGAGTGCTGTTAACTGTACCGAGTTACCGGAACGTTAACCGGCTGATGTGATCACTCTAAATTTTTGCATGGCATTTCGTCTGAGTATGACGTTATACCTAGAATCAGTTTTAACAATAGAAAACTCAATTTTGGCAGTGCTTTGAAAGGGTAACTTTTCTAGGACAACTTCCAACGTGATGAAACCTGTTGGCCAAGTTGTTGTACTATTGAATCCTGCTAATGGTGAGGTCACGACCCTTTTTAGTCTATGGTCATCCTCCGGTAGCTGCAAAAATCAATGTTCGAACATGACCTCTGCCCTTGCACCGGTGTCCGTGTAGATTTGACCGATTTGGCAGTTTGAAATGTGTGCCTTTATGATAACTGGCACACATGAAGGAATGACATCAAACAACGAAGGGAAGATGATAGGTTCGTGCTTCCATTCATCTAACACTCTTACCCTTCATCTTTGCCCAGTGGCCTATGAGTGAATCATGTGTAAATCGTCTTTCGTCATTTTGCCTTGATGTGTTTCTTCATCGTCTAGATCATTAAGGTAAAGAGTGGTTAGTTTCCTACCTTTAGATAGCGCCATTTGATCATTCCTAAATCTAAATTGGTTAATTCTAGATTTAGGCTTGATTGCTTGATTTGGGAAAAATGATTGATCGAATGTTTCAACTCTAATAACTGTGCAAACCCCGTTTGGAATCTGGATTCCAAGGGCGTAAAACAAACGATGGAATTAAACTCACTTGATTAGATTGAATGAGTTAATATCTTAAGTGTAGATTAACTTCGATATCGACCGGATTCTCAATCAGAGTTGTATTTTCAGCTGGATAATGTTACGCTAAGATTTTGGGCAGAGTAACAGTGTGTATCTAGTGTTGTTCAATGAATGACCCCATAGGTGTATTTATAGGTGTTTAGAGGGAATGATGATGTGGTATATGTCCCTTTCATGGTCATAACAAACTTCACCAGATTCGTGGGCTGACGTGGCACCTGTCCCTTTCATTAGCGTAACAAATAGATCCTACAAACTTTCTTAGATTCGTAGGCTGACGTGGCATATAACCCATTTGTGTGTCTATTCCGAGACCAATTGTTTGTTCCGGGACCAAGTGCCTTATTCCGTGACCAAGTGCTAGCCTCGATGTGGTATGGTTATCCCGAAATAGTATGTTATTCCGGAATGAGGTGGTGGATCTGACTATAATGTGACGGATGAATGTCTTCACTCTTGGTTCCACTAAAAAGGGTTTACCTGATGTTTTATTCCAAGTGCTTCTTCACGGTATTCTCCTGGCCAAGCATGGTTGATACTGGTTCATATATTTATTCGAAGTATTCTTGAGGGATTGTTGGGTGACTGGTGTGTTTTGGCTAAGTAAACCTTAACATGAGAACATGATTTGTAACCTCTTCGATACACACGTACCCGGGTGAGTGGTGGCGGTGCCTGACTTACTTGTCCAGGTAGGATGGACTTATTTGAAGTCACGACCATCTTTTATCCGGGACATTCCTTCCCGGATGTGCACTTGAATGGTCTTCTAGTCAGTTCACTTAAGTATGTCCGACATAATCCACTCCCTCCAGGACCGTTATGCCGGATGAACCCGAGACGAGTCTTCGTCAAGTTTTGAGAAGATGTGTTTTATCGATACAAATCATTATGCGTATCATCAATTGTATTTAGGTACATTTAGAATCTTTTTGAGGTTAATATCACCTCACTTGAAATGTCCCATTCATATTGATTATAAACGTTCCATATTAAATGATTTCGTTGCGAGGTTTTAACCTATATATGAGACGTTTTTCAAAGACTGCATTCGTTTTTAAAACAAACCATAACCTTTATTTTATCGACAAGGTTAAAAAGACACCACCTAGATTATCCAGTAATGATAATCTAACAATATCACACTTACACACTACCAATACATATTGGTTTACAATATTAATATGTTACAACAAAGTAAATCTCGAATGCAGTTTTAAACAATATTATACAAGCATGCTGACACCAAACCTTGTCCATATATTAGCATGCAACAGCGGAAGCTCTTAATAATCACCTGAGAATAAACATGCTTTAAACGTCAACAAAAATGTTGGTGAGTTATAGGTTTAACCTATATATTTATCAAATCGTAATAATAGACCACAAGATTTCATATTTCAATATACATCCCATACATAGAGATAAAAATCATTCATATGGTGAACACCTGGTAACCGACATTAACAAGATGCATATAAGAATATCCCCTATCATTCCGGGACATCCATCGGACATGATAAAACAACATCGAAGTACTAAAGCATCCACAACCATGGATGGGGTTTGTTAGCCCCAATAGATCTATCTTTAGGATTCACGTCAATTAGTAGATCGGTTTACTAATTCTTAGGTTACCAAGCAAAAGGGACATATTCGGCTTCGATCATTCACCCATATAATGTAGTTTCAGTTACTTGTGTCTATTTAGTAAAACATTTATAAAACTGCATGTATTCTCATCCCAAAAATATTAGATTTTAAAAGTGGGACTATAACTCACTTTCACAGATTTTTACTTCGTCGGGAAGTAAGACTTGGCCACTGGTCAATTCACGAATCTATAACAAATATGTACATATATATCAAAGTATGTTCAAAATATATTTACAACATTTTTAATACGTTTTACTGTTTTAAGTTTATTAAGTCAGATGTTCTCGTTAGTAACCTACAACTAGTTGTCCACAGTTAGATGTACAGAAATAAATTGATATATATTATCTTGAATCAATCCACGACCCAGTGTATACATGTCTCAGGCTAGATCACAACTCAAAGTATATATATTTTTGGAATCAACCTCAACCCTGTATAGCTAACTCCAACATTACTGCATATAGAGTGTCTATGGTTGTTCCAAATAATATATATACATGGGTCGATATGATATGTCAAAACATTTGCATACGTGTCTATGGTATCCCAAGATTACATAATATATTAGAATACATGTATAATACAATATGCGTTAGCTAGGATATGATTAATATAGATTTGTTACCAATTTTCACGTAGTTACAACAAGCAAAAATATCCAATCTTGTTTTACCCATAACTTCTTCGTTTTAAATCCGTTATGAGTGATTCAAGTTTCTATGGTATCATATTGAACTTAAGTTTATGAATCTAAACAGAAAAAATATAAGTTTATAGTCGGAAATACAGGTTACAAGTCATTTTTGTAAAGGTAGTCATTTCAGTCGAAAGAACGACGTCTAGATGACCATTTTGGAAAACATACTTCCACTTTGAGTTTAACCATGATTTTTGGATATAGTTTCATGTTCATAAGAAAAATTATTTTCCAGAAGAACAACTTTTAAATCAAAGTTTATCATAGTTTTTAATTAACTAACCCAAAACAGCCTGCGGTGTTACTACGATATATCCGGTTTTACGGTGTTTTTCATGTTTTCAGGTTTTAAATCATTAAGTTAGCATATCATATGATCACTCAAAGTGGATTTTCAAGATTGGAAGTAAGCTAGCAAACTTGGAAGTGTTGTTAGTGTGTTCTTGAGTAGTTGTTTTATAACTTGGTTTATGTATGGATTTATGAACTAGATTGAGCTAGATTTTGATGAAGATGATGAAGAACACTTAGAACAATGGAAGAACACTTTAGAGAGAGTAGTTTGATGCATGTAAGTTGCAAAATGAAAGTGTTTGTGGACACCCTCATTCACGAGAATATGGATCAATCATATAGGCTCTATTAGTTTGTTATTTTGTGAGATATTTCATACTAGATATTAAATGATGGTTCCCACATGGTTAGGTGACTCACATGGGCTGCTAAGAGCTGATCATTGGAGTGTATATACCAATAGTAAATACATTTAGAAGCTGTGTATTGTACGAGTAGAATTGTTGATGAAAATGAATGAGGATGTAATTGTAAGCATTTTTGTTAAGTAGAAGTACTTTGCTAAGAGTCTTGAAGTCTTTCAAAAGTGTATGAATACATATTAAAACACTACATTTATATACATTTTAACTGAGTCGTTAAGTCATCGTTAGTCATTACATGTAAGTGTTGTTTTGAAACCTTTAAGTTAACGATCTTGTTAAATGTTGTTAACCCATTGTTTATTATATCTAATGAGATATTAAATCATTACATTATCATGATATTATTATGTATTAATATATCTTAATATGATATATATATATATATATATATATATATATATATATATATATATATATATATATATATATATATATATATATATATATATATATATATATATATTTAAATGTTGTTACAACGATAATCGTTACATGTATGTCTCGTTTCGAAATCCTTAAGTTAGTAGTCTTGTTTTTACATATGTAGTTCATTGTTAATATACTTAATGAGATACATACTTATCATAATATCATGTTAACTATATATATATATATATATATATATATATATATATATATATATATATATATATATATATATATATATATCCATATATATGTCATCATATAGTTTTTACAAGTTTTAACGTTCGTGAATCGCCAATCAACTTGGGTAGTCAATTGTCTATATGAAACCTATTTCAATTTAATCAAGTCTTAACAAGTTTGATTGCTTAACATGTTGGAAACACTTAATCATGTAAATATCTATTTCATTTAATATAAATAAACATGGAAAAGTTCGGGTCACTACAGTACCTACCCGTTAAATAAATTTCGTTCCGAAATTTTAAGCAGTTGGAGGTGTTGACGTATCTTCTGGAAATAAGTGCGGGTATTTCTTCTTCATCTGATCTTCTCGTTCCCAGGTAAACTCGGGTCCTCTACGAGCATTCCATCGAACCTTAACAATTGGTATCTTGTTTTGCTTTAGTCTTTTAACCTCATGATCCATTATTTCGACGGGTTCTTCGATGAATTGAAGTTTTTCATTGATTTGGATTTCGTCTAATAGAATAGTGAGATCTTCTTTAGCAAAACATTTCTTCAAATTCGAGACGTGGAAAGTGTTATGTACAGCCGCGAGTTGTTGAGGTAACTCAAGTCGTTAAGCTACTGGTCCGACACGATCAATAATCTTGAATGGTCCAATATACCTTGGATTTAATTTCCCTCGTTTACCAAATTGAACAACGCCCTTCCAAGGTGCAACTTTAAGCATGACCATCTCTCCAATTTCAAATTTTATATCTTTTCTTTTAATGTCAGCGTAGCTCTTTTGTCGACTTTGGGCGGTTTTCAACCGTTGTTGAATTTGGATGATCTTCTCGGTAGTTTCTTGTAATCTGTCTATCCCCCACTTCACTACAACAAATCGGAGACCTGCAGTTTCTACCATAAAGTGCTTCAAACGGCGCCATCTCAATGCTCGAATGGTAGCTGTTGTTGTAGGAAAATTCTACTAACGGAAGGTGTCGATCCCAAATGTTTCCGAAATCAATAACACATGCTCGTAGCATGTCTTCAAGCGTTTGTATCGTCCTTTCGCTCGGCCCATCAGTTTGAGGATGATAGGCAGTACTCATGTCTAGACGAGTTCCTAATGCTTGCTGTAATGTCTGCCAGAATCTTGAAATAAATCTGCCATCCCTATCAGAGATAATAGAGATTGGTATTCCATGTCTGGAGATGACTTCCTTCAAATACAGTCGTGCTAACTTCTCCATCTTGTCATCTTCTCTTATTGGCAGGAAGTGTGCTGATTTGGTGAGACGATCAACTATTACCCAAATAGTATCAAAACCACTTGCAGTCCTTGGCAATTTAGTAATGAAATCCATGGTAATGTTTTCCCATTTCTATTCCGGGATTTCGGGTTGTTGAAGTAGACCTGATGGTTTCTGATGCTCCGCTTTGACCTTAGAACACGTCAAACATTCCCCTACGTATTTAGCAACATCGGCTTTCATACCCGGCCACCAAAAATGTTTCTTGACATCCTTGTACATCTTCCCCGTTCCAGGATGTATTGAGTATCTGGTTTTATGAGCTTCTCTAAGTACCATTTCTCTCATATCTCCAAATTTTGGTACCCAAATTCTTTCAGCCCTATACCGGGTTTAGTCTTCCCAAATATTAAGATGCTTCTCCGATCCTTTGGGTATTTCATCCTCTAAATTTCCCTTTTTAAAACTCCTTGTTGCGCCTCCTTTATTTGAGTAGTAAGGTTAGTGTGAATCATTATATTCATAGCTTATACTCGAATGGGTTCTCTGTCCTTTCTACTCAAAGCGTCGGCTACCACATTCGCCTTCCCCGGGTGGTAACGAATCTCAAAGTCGTAATCATTCAACAATTCAATCCACCTACGCTGCCTCATGTTCAGTTGTTTCTGATTAAATATGTGTTGGAGACTTTTGTGGTCGGTATATATAATACTTTTGACCCCATATAAGTAGTGCCTCCAAGTCTTTAATGCAAAAACAACCGCGCCTAATTCCAAATCATGCGTTGTATAATTCTGCTAGTGAATCTTCAATTGTCTAGACGCATAAGCAATTACTTTTGTTCATTGCATTAATACACAACCGAGACCTTGCTTTGAGGCGTCACAATATATCACAAAATCATCATTCCCTTCAGATAATGACAATATAGGTGTTGTAGTTAACTTTTTCTTCAACAATTGAAACGCTTTCTCTTGTTCATCTTTCCATTCAAATTTCTTCCCTTTATGCGTTAATGCAGTCAAGGATTTGGCTATTTTGGAAAAATCTTGGATGAACCTTCTGTAGTAACCAGCTAGTCCTAAAACTTGGCGTATATGCTTCGGAGTTTTCGGGGTTTCCCACTTTTCAACAGTTTCAATCTTTTCTGGATCCACCTGAATACCTTCTTTGTTCACTATATGATAGAGGAATTGAACTTCTTCCAACCAAAATGCACACTTTGAAAACTTAGCGTACAGTTTTTCTTTTCTTAGCAACTCTAGCACTTTTCTCAAATGTTCTTCGTGCTCTTGATCATTCTTCGAGTAAATAAGTATGTCATCGATGAAAACAATGACAAACTTGTCAAGATATGGCCCACACACTCGGTTCATGACGTCCATGAACACAGCTGGTGCGTTAGTCAATCCAAACGGCATAACCATAAACTCGTAATGACCGTAACTCGTCCTAAAAGCAGTCTTCGGAATGTCATACTCCTTCACCCGCATTTGGTGATATCCAGAACGTAAATCAATCTTCGAATAAACCGAAGAGCCTTGTAGTTGATCAAATAAGTCGTCGATTCTCGGTAATGGGTAACGGTTCTTGATGGTAAGTTTGTTCAACTCTTGGTAGTCGATACACAACCTGAATGTATTGAAATGTCCCGTTCTTGTTGATTAAAAACGTTCCATATTAATTGATTTCGTTGCGAGGTTTTGACCTCTATATGAGACGTTTTTCAAAGACTGCATTCATTTTAAAACAAACCATAACCTTTATTTCATCAATAAAGGTTTAAAAAGCTTTACGTAGATTATCAAATAATGATAATCTAAAATATCCTGTTTACACACGACCATTACATAATGGTTTACAATACAAATATGTTACAACAAAATAAGTTTCTTGAATGCAGTTTTTACACAATATCATACAAGCATGGACTCCAAATCTCGTCCTTATTTAAGTATGCGACAGTGGAAGCTCTTAATAATCACCTGAGAATAAACATGCTTAAAACGTCAACAAAAATGTTGGTGAGTTATAGATTTAACCTATATATATCAAATCATAATAATAGACCACAAGATTTCATATTTCAATACACATCCCTTACATAGAGATAAAAATCATTCATATGGTGAACACCTGGTAACCGACATTAACAAGATGCATATATAAGAATATCCCCATCATTGCGGGACACCCTTCGGATATGATATAAATTTCGAAGTACTAAAGCATCCGGTACTTTGGATGGGGTTTGTTAGGCCCAATAGATCTATCTTTAGGATTCGTGTCAATTAGGGTGTCTGTTCCCTAATTCTTAGATTACCAGACTTAATAAAAAGGGGCATATTCGATTTCGATAATTCAACCATAGAATGTAGTTTCACGTACTTGTGTCTATTTTGTAAATCATTTATAAAACCTGCATGTATTCTCATCCCAAAAATATTAGATTTTAAAAGTGGGACTATAACTCACTTTCACAGATTTTTACTTCGTCGGGAAGTAAGACTTGGCCACTGGTTGATTCACGAACCTATAACAATATATACATATATATCAAAGTATGTTCAAAATATATTTACAACACTTTTAATATATTTTGATGTTTTAAGTTTATTAAGTCAGCTGTCCTCGTTAGTAACGTACAACTAGTTGTCCACAGTTAGATGTACAGAAATAAATCGATAAATATTATCTTGAATCAATCCACGACCCAGTGTATACGTATCTCAGTATTGATCACAACTCAAACTATATATATTTTGGAATCAACCTCAACCCTGTATAGCTAACTACAACATTCACATATAGAGTGTCTATGGTTGTTCCGAAATATATATAGATGTGTCGACATGATAGGTCGAAACATTGTATACGTGTCTATGGTATCTCAAGATTACATAATATACAATACAAGCTGATTAAGTTATGGTTGGAATAGATTTGTTACCAATTTTCACGTAGCTAAAATGAGAAAAATTATCCAATCTTGTTTTACCCATAACTTCTTCATTTTAAATCCGTTTTGAGTGAATAAAATTGCTATGGTTTCATATTGAACTCTATTTTATGAATCTAAACATAAAAAGTATAGGTTTATAGTCAGAAAAATAAGTTACAAGTCGTTTTTGTAAAGGTAGTCATTTCAGTCGAAAGAACGACGTCTAGATGACCATTTTAGAAAACATACTTCCACTTTGAGTTTAACCATAATTTTTGGATATAGTTTCATGTTCATAATAAAAATCATTTTCCCAGAATAACAACTTTTAAATCAAAGTTTATCATAGTTTTTAATTAACTAACCCAAAACAGCCCGCGGTGTTACTACGACGGCGTAAATCCGGTTTTACGGTGTTTTTCGTGTTTCCAGGTTTTAAATTATTAAGTTAGCATATCATATAGATATAGAACATGTGTTTAGTTGATTTTAAAAGTCAAGTTAGAAGGATTAACTTTTATTTGCGAACAAGTTTAGAATTAACTAAACTATGTTCTAGTGATTACAAGTTTAAACCTTCGAATAAGATAACTTTATATGTATGAATCGAATGATGTTATGAACATTATTACTACCTCAAGTTCCTTGGATAAACCTACTGGAAATGAGAAAAATAGATCTAGCTTCAAAGGATCCTTGGATGGCTTGAAAGTTCTTGAAGCAGAATCATGACACGAAAACAATTTCAAGTAAGATTTCCACTCGAAATAAGATTGTTATAGTTATAGAAATTGAATTAAAGTTTGAATATGATTATTACCTTGTATTAGAAAGATAACCTACTGTAATTAACAAAGGTTTCTTGATCTTGGATGATTACTTGGAATGGATTTAGAAAACTTGGAAGTAAACTTGCAATCTTGGAAGTATTCTTGATTTTATGAAACTAGAACTTTTGGAATTTATGAAGAACACTTAGAACTTGAAGATAGAACTTGAGAGAGATCAATTAGATGAAGAAAATTGAAGAATGAAAGTGTTTTTAAGTGTTTTTGGTCATTGGTGTATGGATTAGATATAAAGGATATGTAATTTTGTTTTCATGTAAATAAGTCATGAATGATTACTCATATTTTTGTAATTTTATGAGATATTTCATGCTAGTTGCCAAATGATGGTTCCCACATGTGTTAGGTGACTCACATGGGCTGCTAAGAGCTGATTATTGGAGTGTATATACCAATAGTACATACATCTAAAAGCTGTGTATTGTACGAGTACGAATACGGGTGCATACGAGTAGAATTGTTGATGAAACTGAACGAGGATGTAATTGTAAGCATTTTTGTTAAGTAGAAGTATTTTGATAAGTGTATTGAAGTCTTTCAAAAGTGTATAAATACATATTAAAACACTACATGTATATACATTTTAACTGAGCCGTTAAGTCATCGTTAGTCGTTACATGTAAGTGTTGTTTTGAAACCTTTAGGTTAACGATCTTGTTAAATGTTGTTAACCCAATGTTTATAATATCAAATGAGATTTTAAATTATTATATTATCATGATATTATCATGTATGAATATCTCTTAATATGATATATATACATTAAATGTCTTTACAACGATAATCGTTACATATATGTCTCGTTTAAAAATCATTAAGTTAGTAGTCTTGTTTTTACATATGTAGTTCATTGTTAATATACTTAATGATATGTTTACTTATCATAGTATCATGTTAACTATATATATATCCATATATATGTCATCATATAGTTTTTACAAGTTTTAACGTTCGTGAATCACCGGTCAACTTGGGTGGTCAATTGTCTATATGAAACATATTTCAATTAATCAAGTCTTAACAAGTTTGATTGCTTAACATGTTGGAAACATTTAATCATGTAAATATCAATCTCAATTAATATATATAAACATGGAAAATTTCGGGTCACTACAGTACCTACCCGTTAAATAAATTTCGTCCCGAAATTTTAAGCTGTTGAAGGTGTTGACGAATCTTCTGGAAATAGATGCGGGTATTTCTTCTTCATCTGATCTTCACACTCCCAGGTGAACTCAGGTTATCTACGAGCATTCCATCGAACCTTAACAATTGGTATCTTGTTTTGGTTAAGTCTTTTAACCTCACGATCCATTATTTCGACGGGTTCTTCGATGAATTGAAGTTTTTCGTTGATTTATATTTCATCTAACGGAATAGTGATATCTTCTTTAGCAAAACATTTCTTCAAATTCGAGATGTGGAAAGTGTTATGTACAGCCGCGAGTTGTTGAGGTAACTCAAGTCGGTAAGCTACTGGTCCGACACGATCAATAATCTTGAATGGTCCGATATACCTTGGATTTAATTTCCCTCGTTTACCAAATCGAACAACGCCTTTCCAAGGTGCAACTTTAAGCATGACCATCTCTCCAATTTCAAATTCTATATCTTTTCTTTTAATCTCAGCGTAGCTCTTTTGTCGACTTTGGGCAGTTTTCAACCGTTGTTGAATTTGGATGATCTTCTCGGTAGTTTCTTGTATAATCTCCGGACCCGTAATCTGTCTATCCCCCACTTCACTCCAATAAATCGGAGACCTGCACTTTCTACCATAAAGTGCTTCAAACGGTGCCATCTCAATGCTTGAATGGTAGCTGTTGTTGTAGGAAAATTCTGCTAACGGTAGATGTCGATCCCAACTGTTTCCCAAATCAATAACACATGCTCGTAGTATGTCTTCAAGCGTTTGTATCATCCTTTTGCTCTGCCCATCAGTTTGTGGATGATAGGCAGTACTCATGTCTAGACGAGTTCCTAATGCTTGCTGTAATGTCTGCCAGAATCTTGAAATAAATCTGCCATCCCTATCAGAGATAATAGAGATTGGTATTCCATGTCTGGAGACGACTTCCTTCAAATACAATCGTGCTAACTTCTCCATCTTGTCATCTTCTCTTATTGGCAGGAAATGTGCTAATTTGGTGAGATGATCAACTATTACCCAAATAGTATCAAAACCACTTGCAGTCCTTGGCAATTTAGTGATGAAATCCATGGTAATGTTTTCCCATTTCCATTCCAGGAATTCGGGTTGTTGAAGTAGACCTGATGGTTTCTGATGCTCAGCTTTGATCTTAGAACACGTCAAACATTCTCCTACGTATTTAGCAACATCGGCTTTCATACCCGGCCACCAAAAATGTTTCTTGAGATCCTTGTACATCTTCCCCATTCCAGGATGTATTGAGTATCTGGTTTTATGAGCTTCTCTAAGTACCATTTCTCTCATATCTCCAAATTTTGGTACCCAAATCCTTTCAGCCCTATACCGGGTTCCATCTTCCCGAATATTAAGATGCTTCTCCGATCCTTTGGGTATTTCATCCTTTAAATTTCCCTCTTTTAAAACTCCTTGTTGCGCCTCCTTTATTTGAGTAGTAAGGTTATTATGAATCATTATATTCATAGATTTTACTCGAATGGGTTCTCTGTCCTTCCTGCTCAAGGCATCGGCTACCACATTTGCCTTCCCCGGGTGGTAACGAATCTCAAAGTCGTAATCATTCAATAATTCAATCCACCTACGCTGCCTCATATTCAGTTGTTTCTGATTAAATATGTGTTGAAGACTTTTGTGGTCGGTATATATAATACTTTTGACCCCATATAAGTAGTGCCTCCAAGTCTTTAATGCAAAAACAACCGCGCCTAATTCCAAATCATGCGTCGTATAATTTTGTTCGTGAATCTTCAATTGTCTAGACGCATAAGCAATCACCTTCGTTCGTTGCATTAATACACAACCGAGACCTTGCTTTAATGCGTCACAATAAATCACAAAATCATCATTCCCTTCAGGCAATGACAATATAGGTGCCGTAGTTAGCTTTTTCTTCAATAACTGAAACGCTTTCTCTTGTTCATCATTCCATTCAAATTTCTTCCCTTTATGCGTTAATGCAGTCAAGGGTTTTGCTATTCTGGAAAAGTCTTGGATGAACCTTCTGTAGTAACAAGCTAGTCCTAAAAACTGACATATGTGTTTCGGAGTTTTCGGGGTTTCCCACTTTTCAACAGTTTCTATCTTTGCCGGATCCACCTTAATACCTTCTTTGTTCACTATGTGATTCAGGAATTGAATTTCTTCCAACCAAAATGCACACTTTGAAAACTTAGCGTACAATTCTTCCTTCCTCAATACATCTAACACCTTTCTCAAATGTTCACCGTGTTCTTGGTCATTCTTTGAGTAAATAAGTATGTCATCAATGAAAACAATGACAAACTTGTCAAGGTATGGTCCACACACTCGGTTCATAAGGTCCATGAACACAGCTGGTGCATTAGTTAAACCAAACGGCATGACCATAAACTCGTAATGACCATAACGTGTTCTGAAAGCAGTCTTTGGAATATCATCTTCTTTCACCCGCATTTGATGATACTCGGAAGGTAAGTCAATCTTTGAATAAACAGACGAGCCTTGTAGTTGATCAAATAAGTTGTCGATTCTCGGTAGTGGGTAGCGGTTCTTGATGGTAAGTTTATTCAACTCTCGGTAGTCGATACACAACCTGAATGTACCATCTTTCTTCTTGACAAACAAAACAGGAGCTCCCCACGGTGATGTGCTTGGTCGAATGAAACCACGCTCTAAAAGTTCTTGTAATTAGCTTTGCAGTTCTTTCATCTCGCTGGGTGCAAGTCTGTAAGGAGCACGAGCTATTGGTGCAGCTCCTGGTACAAGATCTATTTGAAATTCAACGGATCGATGTGGGGCTAATCCCGGTAATTCTTTCGGAAATACATCGGGAAATTCTTTTGCAATGGGAACATCATTGATGCTCTTTTCTTCAGTTTGTACTTTCTCGACGTGTGCTAGAACAGCATAGCAACCTTTTCTTATTAGTTTTTGTGCCTTCAAATTACTAATAAGATGTAGCTTCTTGTTGCCTTTTTCTCCGTACACCATTAAGGGTTTTCCTTTTTATCGTATAATGCGAATTGCATTTTTGTAACAAACGATCTCTGCTTTCACTTCTTTCAACCAGTCCATACCGATTATCACATCAATACTCCCTAACTCTACTGGTATCAAATCAATCTTAAATGTTTCGCTAACCAGTTTAATTTCTCGATTCCGACATATATTATCTGCTGAAATTAATTTACCATTTGCTAATTCGAGTAAAAATTTACTATCCAAAGGCGTCAATGGACAACTTAATTTAGCACAAAAATCTCTACTCATATAGCTTCTATCCGCACCCGAATCAAATAAAACGTAAGCAGATTTATTGTCAATAAGAAACGTACCCGTAACAAGCTCCGGGTCTTCCTGTGCCTCTGCCGCATTAATATAGAAAACTCTTCCGTGGCCTTGTCCATTCGTGTTCTCCTGGTTCGGGCAATTTCTAATAATGTGGCCCGATTTTCCACATTTATAACAAACTACATTGGCATAACTTGCTCGACACTACTTGCTCTGCCATTACTCGTTCCGACACCATTTGTTCCTTTCGTTCTGTTAACCCCTGGTCCGTAGACCTCACACTTGGCCGCGCTATGACCATTTCTTTTACACTTGTTGCAAAATTTGGTGCAGAACCCCGAGTGATACTTTTCACACCTTTGGCATAGCTGCTTCTGATCGTTGTTGTTGTTGCGGTTATTATTGTTGTTGGGATGATTGTTGTAGTTGCTGTTGTTGTTGTTGTTGGGCCGTTTGTTGTAGTTGCGATTGATGTTGCCATTGTTGGGATAATTGTTGCGATTATTGTTGTAATTGCTGTTGTTGTTGTATTGGTGATTCTTATCATCGTTTTCCTCCCACTTTCTTTTGACTTGCTTCACATTGGCCTCTTCAGCAGTATGTTCTTTAATTCTTTCTTCAATCTGGTTCACTAGTTTGTGAGCCATTCTACATGCCTGTTGTATGGAGGCTGGCTCGTGTGAACTTATATCTTCTTGGATTCTTTCCGGTAATCCTTTCACAAACGCATCGATCTTCTCTTCCTCATCTTCGAATGCTCTCGGACACAATAGGCACAATTCTGTGAATCGTCTTTCGTACGTGGTAATATCAAATCCTTGGGTTCGTAACCCTCTAAGTTCTGTCTTGAGCTTATTGACCTCGGTTCTGGGACGGTACTTCTCGTTCATCAAGTGCTTGAATGCTGACCACGGTATTGCGTACGCATCGTCTTGTCCCACTTGCTCTAGATAGGTATTCCACCATGGTAACGCAGAACCTGTGAAGGTATGCGTAGCGTACTTCACTTTGTCCTTTTCAGTACACTTTCTTATGGCAAACACCGATTCGACCTTCTCGGTCCACCGTTTCAATCCGATCGGTCCTTCGGTTCCATCAAATTCCAAAGGTTTGCAGGCAGTGAATTCTTTGTAGGTGCATCCTACACGATTTCCTGTACTGCTAGATCCAAGGTTATTGTTGGTATGTAGCGCAGCCTGTACTGCGGCTATGTTTGAAGCTAGAAAAGTACGGAATTCCTCTTCATTCATATTCACGGTGTGTCGAGTAGTCGGTGCCATTTCCTTCAAAATAGTCAAATGGAACAAGTTAATCATACAGAATATTAAGAGTAGTTAATAGTATTTCGTAGCATAATATGAACTCATTTATAAAAGCTTTTTCTTCATATTAGCGTTTTATAAGTTTAAATTCGGGTAGTACCTACCCGTTAAGTTCATACTTAGTAGCTAATATACAATTCAACTACTACAATTCTATATGAAAAACTGATTATAATAATATTTCGCGTTCAAACTTTTACACAATATTTTACAAACTTACAATACCGCTTATTTTACATATAGCATGAAATATAGCACACAATAAATTTGATACAAGATGGTTGTGAAGATAATTCTAGCTAGTACACAAGTCGTTCAGCAAAGGCAATAAAGACACGTAATTCATACGTCCAGAAACAAGTCATGCATTCTGGTTTTACTAGGATTACTTCCCATCCTTGGTCTTGTGGAACATAACCCTTATGGCCGTTGATAAGACAGCGTGTTGTAACGTCGTCAAAGGGACGAGGGTTACGTAATGTCCAACAGTCCCGTAACAATCTAAAAACCTCATTTCTTACCCCAATTACCGACTCCGTCACTTGTGGGAACGTTTTGTTTAATAGTTGTAGCCCGATGTTCTTGTTCTCACTTTGGTGAGAAGCGAACATTACTAATCCGTAAGCATAACATGCTTCTTTATGTTGCATGTTAGCCGCTTTTTCTAAATCACGAAGTCCAATATTCGGATATATTGAGTCAAAATAATTTCTTAACCCATTGCGTAAAATAGCATTTGGGTTCCCTGCAATATATGCGTCAAAGTAAACACATCGTAACTTATGGATTTCCCAATGTGATATCCCCCATCTTTCGAACGAAAGCCTTTTATAAACCAAGGCATTCTTGGAACGTTCTTCGAATGTCTTACAAACTGATCTCGCCTTAAATAGTTGTGTCGAAGAATTCTGACCGACTCTAGACAAGATTTCATCAATCATGTCTTCGGGTAGGTCTCTTAAAATATTGGGTTGTCTATCCATTTGGTGTTTTTATACTGTAAAATAGACAAGAGTTAGATTCATAAAAAAAAAAATACTTATTAATACAAGCAATTTTTACATATATCATAAAGCATAAGCACACTATATTACATATATTACACCACACGAATACAACTATCTTATTCCGACTCGCTCGTTTCTTCTTCTTCGGTTTTGGTTCGTTTTGCCAAGTTTCTAGGGATATATGATGTTCCCCTAATACGAGCTGTCGTTTTTCACAACGGTTTAGAAAAACCTGGTGGTTTAGATGTTCCCGGGTCATTGTTACAACTTAAGGGCTTCGGGGGTTGACGATACATATAAAGTTCATCGGGGTTGGAATTAGATTTCTCTATTTTTATGCCCTTTCCCTTATTATTTTCTTTTGCCTTTTTAAATTCAGTTGGGGTAATTTCTATAACATCATCGGAATTCTCGTCGGAATTCGATTCATCGGTGAATTGGTAATCCTCCCAATATTTTGCTTCCTTGGTGGAAACACCATTGACCATAATTAACCTTGGTCGGTTGGTTGAGGATTTTCTTTTACTTAACCGTTTTATTATTTCCCCCACCGGTTCTATTTCCTCCTCCGGTTCCTCCTCTTCCGGTTCTGATTCTTCTTCCGGTTCTGATTCTTCTTCTGGTTCCTCTTCGGGAACTTGTGAATCAGTCCAATATATATTCGACTCTTCGTTATTATTAGGTGAGTCAATGGGATTTGTGCTAGAGGTAGACATCTATCACACAATATCAAACATGTTAAGAGATTAATATATCACATAATATATACATGTTAATAATATATAGTTTCCAACAAAAATGTTAAGCAATCATTTTTCAAGTAAACACGGTCGAAGTCCAGACTCACTAATGCATCCTAACAAACTCGATAAGACACACTAATGCAAAATTATGGTTCTCTAAGACCAACGCTCGGATACCAACTGAACTGTCCCGTTCTTATTGATTAAAAAACGTTCCATATTAATTGATTTCGTTGCGAGGTTTTGACCTCTATATGAGACGTTTTTCAAAGACTGCATTCATTTTAAAACAAACCATAACCTTTATTTCATCAATAAAGGTTTAAAAAGCTTTACGTAGATTATCAAATAATGATAATCTAAAATATCCTGTTTATACACGACCATTACATAATGGTTTACAATACAAATATGTTACAACAAAATAAGTTTCTTGAATGCAGTTTTTACACAATATCATACAAGCATGGACTCCAAATCTCGTCCTTATTTAAGTATGCGACAGTGGAAGCTCTTAATAATCACCTGAGAATAAACATGCTTAAAACGTCAACAAAAATGTTGGTGAGTTATAGGTTTAACCTATATATATCAAATCATAATAATAGACCACAAGATTTCATATTTCAATACACATCCCTTACATAGAGATAAAAATCATTCATATGGTGAACACCTGGTAACCGACATTAACAAGATGCATATATAAGAATATCCCCATCATTGCGGGACACCCTTCGGATATGATATAAATTTCGAAGTACTAAAGCATCCGGTACTTTGGATGGGGTTTGTTAGGCCCAATAGATCTATCTTTAGGATTCGCGTCAATTAGGGTGTCTGTTCCCTAATTCTTAGATTACCAGACTTAATAAAAAGGGGCATATTCGATTTCGATAATTCAACCATAGAATGTAGTTTCACGTACTTGTGTTTATTTTGTAAATCATTTATAAAACCTGCATGTATTCTCATCCCAAAAATATTAGATTTTAAAAGTGGGACTATAACTCACTTTCACAGATTTTTACTTCGTCGGGAAGTAAGACTTGGCCACTGGTTGATTCACGAACCTATAACAATATATACATATATATCAAAGTATGTTCAAAATATATTTACAATACTTTTAATATATTTTGATGTTTTAAGTTTATTAAGTCAGCTGTCCTCGTTAGTAACGTACAACTAGTTGTCCACAGTTAGATGTACAGAAATAAATCGATAAATATTATCTTGAATCAATCCACGACACAGTGTATACGTATCTCAGTATTGATCACAACTCAAACTATATATATTTTGAAATCAACCTCAACCATGTATAGCTAACTCCAACATTCACATATAGAGTGTCTATGGTTGTTCCGAAATATATATAGATGTGTCGACATGATAGGTCGAAACATTGTATACGTGTCTATGGTATCTCAAGATTACATAATATACAATACAAGTTGATTAAGTTATGGTTGGAATAGATTTTTTACCAATTTTCACGTAGCTAAAATGAGAAAAATTATCCAATCTTGTTTTACCCATAACTTCTTCATTTTAAATCCGTTTTGAGTGAATCAAATTGCTATGGTTTCATATTGAACTCTATTTTATGAATCTAAACAAAAAAAGTATAGGTTTATAGTCAGAAAAATAAGTTACAAGTCGTTTTTGTAAAGGTAGTCATTTCAGTCGAAAGAACAACGTCTAGATGACCATTTTAGAAAACATACTTCCACTTTGAGTTTAACCATAATTTTTGGATATAGTTTCATGTTCATAATAAAAATCATTTTCCCAGAATAACAAATTTTAAATCAAAGTTTATCATAGTTTTTAATTAACTAACCCAAAACAGCCCGCGGTGTTACTACGACGGCGTAAATCCGGTTTTACGGTGTTTTTCGTGTTTCCAGGTTTTAAATCATTAAGTTAGCATATCATATAGATATAGAACATGTGTTTAGTTGATTTTAAAAGTCAAGTTAGAAGGATTAACTTTTATTTGCGAACAAGTTTAGAATTAACTAAACTATGTTCTAGTGATTACAAGTTTAAACCTTCGAATAAGATAACTTTATATGTATGAATCAAATGATGTTATAAACATTATTAATACCTCAAGTTCCTTGGATAAACCTACTGGAAATGAGAAAAATAGATCTAGCTTCAAAGGATCCTTGGATGGCTTGAAAGTTCTTGAAGCAGAATCATGACACGAAAACAATTTCAAGTAAGATTTCCACTCGAAATAAGATTGTTATAGTTATAGAAATTGAATTAAAGTTTGAATATGATTATTACCTTGTATTAGAAAGATAACCTACTGTAAGTAACAAAGGTTTCTTGATCTTGGATGATTACTTGGAATGGATTTATAAAACTTGGAAGTAAACTTGCAATCTTGGAAGTATTCTTGATTTTATGAAACTAGAACTTTTGGAATTTATGAAGAACACTTAGAACTTGAAGATAGAACTTGAGAGAGATCAATTAGATGAAGAAAATTGAAGAATGAAAGTGTTTGTAAGTGTTTTTGGTCGTTGGTGTATGGATTAGATATAAAGGATATGTAATTTTGTTTTCATGTAAATAAGTCATGAATGATTACTCATATTTTTGTAATTTTATGAGATATTTCATGCTAGTTGCCAAATGATGGTTCCCATATGTATTAGGTGACTCACATAGGCTGCTAAGAGCTGATCATTGGAGTGTATATACCAATAGTACATACATCTAAAAGCTGTGTATTGTACGAGTACGAATACGGGTGCATACGAGTAGAATTGTTGATGAAACTGAACGAGGATGTAATTGTAAGCATTTTTGTTAAGTAGAAGTATTTTGATAAGTGTATTGAAGTCTTTCAAAAGTGTATAAATACATATTAAAACACTACATGTATATACATTTTAACTAAGTCGTTAAGTCATCGTTAGTCGTTACATGTAAGTGTTGTTTTGAAACCTTTAGGTTAACGATCTTGTTAAATGTTGTTAACCCAATGTTTATAATATCAAATGAGATTTTAAATTATTATATTATCATGATATTATCATGTATGAATATCTCTTAATATGATATATATATATTAAATGTCTTTACAACGATAATCGTTACATATATGTCTCGTTTAAAAATCATTAAGTTAGTAGTCTTGTTTTTACATATGTAGTTCATTGTTAATATACTTAATGATATGTTTACTTATCATAGTATCATGTTAACTATATATATATCCATATATATGTCATCATATAGTTTTTACAAGTTTTAACGTTCGTGAATCACCGGTCAACTTGGGTGGTCAATTGTCTATATGAAACATATTTTAATTAATCAAGTCTTAACAAGTTTGATTGCTTAACATGTTGGAAACATTTAATCATGTAAATATCAATCTCAATTAATATATATAAACATGGAAAAGTTCGGGTCACTACATGTACCATTTTTCTTCTTGACAAACATAACAGGAGCTCCCCATGGTGATGTACTTGGTCGAATGAAACCACGCTCTAAAAGTTCTTGTAACTGACTTTGTAATTCTTTCATTTCGCTGGGTGCGAGTCTGTATGGAGCACGATCTATTGGTGCAGCTCCTGGTACCAGGTCTATTTGAAATTCAACGGATCGATGTGGGGGTAATCCCAGTAATTCTTTCGGAAATACATCGGGAAATTCTTTTGCGATGGGAACATCACTGTTGTTATTTTCTTCAGGGTTAACTTCCTCGATGTGTGCTAGAATGACGTAACAACCTTTTCTTATTAGTTTTTGCGCCTTCAGGTTATTAATAAGATTTAATTTCGCGTTGCTCTTTTCTCTGTACACCATTAAGGGTTTTCCTTTTTCTCGTCTAATGCGAATTGTATTTTTGTAACAAACGATCTCTGCTTTTACTTCTTTCAACCAGTCCATACCGATTATCACATCAAAACTCCCTAACTCTACTGGTATCAAGTCAATCTTAAAAGTTTCGCTAACCAGTTTAATTTCTCGATTTCGACATATATTATCTGCTGTAATTAATTTACCGTTTGCTAATTCGAGTAAAAAAAATTTATCCAAGGGCGTCGGTGAGCAACTAAGTTTAGCACAAAAATCTCTACTCATGTAGCTTCTATTCGCACCCGAATCAAATAAAACATAAGCAGATTTATTGTCAATAAGAAACGTACCCGTAACAAGCTCCGGGTCTTCCTGCGCTTCTGCTGTATTAATATTGAAAACTCTTCCGTGGCCCTGCCCACTAGTATTCCCCTGATTCGGGCAATTTCTACTAATGTGGCCCAATTTTCCACATGCAAAGCAAACTATGGCGGCATTATCTGTTCCGACATTATTTGTTCTTTTAATTCTGTTAAACTTTGGTCCGTAGGCATCACACTTTGCCGCACTATGACCATTTCTTCTACACCTGGTGCAAAATGTCGTGCAGAACCCCTGGTGATTCTCTTCACACCTTTGGCATGGCTGTTTTTGGTTTTTGTTGCCATTGTTGTTATTGAGATTGTTGTTAGGATTGTTATTGTTGCTATTGTTGTTGTTGTTGTTGTTGGGACGGTTATTGTAGTTGTTGTTGGGACATTTGTTGAAGTTGTTGTTGCGATTGATGTTGCGGTTGTTGGGATAGTTATTGCGATTGTGGTTGTGATTGTTGTTGTTGTTGTATTGGTGACTCTTGTCATTGGTTTCTTCCCACTTTCTCTTGACTTGTTTCATGTTAGCCTCTTCAGTCGTCTGCTCTTTAATCCTTCCTTCGATCTGGTTCACTAATTTGTGAGCCATTCGACTTGCCTTTTGTATGGAGACGGGCTCGTGTGAACTCACATCTTTTTGAATCCTTTCCGGTAACCCTTTTACAAATGCGTCGATCTTCTCTTCTTCATCTTCGAACGTTCTGGGACACAATAGGCACAATTCGGTGAATCGTCGTTCGTACGTGGTGATATCGAAACCTTGCGTTCATAATCCTCTAAGCTCTACATTGAGCTTGTTGACCTCGTTTCTGGGACGATACTGCTCGTTCATCAATTGGTTGAATGCTGACCACAGTAGTGCGTAAGCAGCATCATGTCCTACCTGCTCGAGATAGGTATTCTACCATGTTAGCGCCGTACCTGTGAAGGTATGCGTAGCGTACTTTACTTTGTCTTCTTCAGTACATTTACTTATGGCAAACATCGATTCAACCTCCTCGGTCCACCGTTTCAATCCAATTGGTCCTTCGGTTCCATCAAATTCCAAAGGTTTGCAGGCAGTGAATTCTTTGTAGGAGCATCCTACACGATTTCTTGTAGAATTAGTTCCACTGCTAGATCCAGAGTTATTGTTATTTTACATCACAACCTGTACTGCGGCTATGTTTGCTGCAAGGAAAACACGGAAGTCTTCCTCGCTCATGTTCAAATTCTGACGAGTCGTCGGTGCCATTTCCTTCAAAAATAGCCCAAAAGAATTAAGTTAATCATATAGAATTTTAAGAGTAGTCAATAGTATTTCGTAGCATAGTATGAACTCATTTATAAAAGCTTTTTCTTCATATTAGCGTTTTATAGTTTTAATTCGGGTAGTACCTACCCGATAAGTTCATACTTAGTGGCTAATATAAAATTCAACTACTACAATTCTATATGAAAAAACTGATTATAATAATATTTCACGTTCAAATTTTATACAATATTCTACAAACTTACAATACCGCTATTATACATATAAGATGAAATATAGGACATAATAACTTTGTTACACGGCAGCTATAAAGACAATTCTAGTTAATACGTAAGTCGTTCAGCAAAAGAAATAAAGACACGTAATTCATAAGTCCAGAAACAAGTCATGCATTTTGTTTTACTAAGACGACATCCCATCCTTGGTCTTGTGGAAAGTAACCATTATGACCATTGGCTAGGCAGCATGTTGTAATATCGTCAAAAGGACGAGGGTTTCGTAATGTCCAAAGCCCCGTAATAATCTAAAAACCTTGTTTCTCACCCCAACTACTGAATCCATCACTTGTGGGAAGGTTTTATTTAAAAGTTGTAATCCGATGTTCTTTTTCTCATTTTGGTAAGAAGCGAACATCACTAACCCGTAAGCATAACATGCTTTTTTATGTTGCATGTTAGAAGCTCTTTCTAACTCACGAAATCCTATGTTGGGATATGTTGAGTCAAAATAGGTTCTTAACCCATAGCGTAAAATTGCATTTGAGTTCTCCGCATTTAACACTTTAAAGAAAACACGGCGTAACTTACGGTCTCCCCAATGTGATATACCCCACCTATCAAAGGAAAGCCTTTTATAAACTAAGGCATTTCTGGAAAGTCTTTCAAATGTTTGACAAGTTAATTTCGCCATAACTAAATGTGCTGATGAATTCTGACCGACTCTAGACAAGATTTCCTGAATCATATCCTCTGGTAGGTCTTCTAAAATATTAGGTTGTCTACCCTTAACGTCCATTTTGTTTTTATACTGTAAAATAGACAAGGATTAGATTCGTAAAAGATAAATAACAAACAATACAAGCAATTTTTACATAGAACATAAAATTACAAGCACACTACAATACATATAATACACAACATGATTATAACCCTCTAATCTGAATCACTGGTTTCTTCTTCTTCGGACTTGGTTCGTTTTCCTAATTTTCTAGGGATATATGGTGTTCCTCTAATACGAGCCTTCGTTTTCCACAATGGTTTAGAAAAACCTGGTGGTTTAGAGGTTCCTGGGTTATTGTTACAATTTAGGAAATACGGATGTCGCCGATACATATAAAGCTCATTGGGGTTGGAATCAGGTTTCTCTATTTTTATACTTTTTCCCTTATTATTTTCTTTTGCTTTGTTAAATTGGGTCGAGGTAATTTCTATAACATCATCGGAATCCTCATTGGGATCCGATTCATCGGAAAATTGGTAATCTTCCCAATAATTTGCTTCCTCGGCGGAAACACCATTGACCATTATTGACTTTGGTCCATTGGTTGAGAATTTTCTTTTATTTAACCGATTTACTGTAGGTATCAATATTTCTTCCTCCGGAACCTCTTCTTCTTTCGGTTCTTCCTCCTCCGGTTCCTCCTCTTCCGGTTCCTCTTCTTCCGGTTCCTCCTCTTCCGGTTCCTCCTCTTCCGGTTCTTCTTCAGGAATTTGTGAATCTTCCCAAATTATATTCGACTCTTCATTATTATTAGGTGAGTAAATGGGAGTTGTACTAGTGTTAGACATCTATTACACAATATCAAACACATTAAAAGGTTAATATATCATATAATATTTACATGTTAATAATATATAGTTTCCAACAAAAGTGTTAAGCAATCATTTTTAAAGAAAACACGGTCGAAGTCCAGACTCACTAATGCATCCTAACAAACTCGGTAAGACACACTAATGCAAAAATTCTGATTCTCTAAGACCAACGCTCGGATACCAACTAAAATGTCCCGTTCATATTGAATATAAATGTTCCATATTAATTGATTTCGTTGCGAGGTTTTGACCTCTATATGAGACGTTTTTCAATGACTACATTCGTTTTTAAAATAAACCATAACGTTTATTATATCGACAAGGTTAAAAAGACACCACCTAGATTATCCAGTAATGATAATCTAAAAATATCACACTTACACACTACCAATACATATTGGTTTACAATATTAGTATGTTACAACAAAGTAAATCTCGAATGCAGTTTTAAACAATATTATACAAGCATGTTGACAACAAATCTTGTCCATATATTAGCATGCAACAGCAGAAGCTCTTAATAATCACCTGAGAATAAACATGCTTTAAACGTCAACAAAAATGTTGGTGAGTTATAGGTTTAACCTATATATTTATCAAATCATAATAATAGACCACAAGATTTCATATTTCAATATACATCCCATACATAGAGATAAAAATCATTCATATGGTGAACACCTGGTAACCGACATTAACAAGATGCATATAAGAATATTCCCTATCATTCCGGGACATCCATCGAACATGATAAAACAACATCGAAGTACTAAATCATCCGCAACCATGGATGGGGTTCGTTAGGCCCAATAGATCTATCTTTAGGATTCGCGTCAATTAGTAGATCGGTTTACTAATTCTTAGGTTACCAAGCAAAAGGGGCATATTCGGCTTCGATCATTCACCCATATAATGTAGTTTCATTTAATTATGTCTATTTCGTAAAACATTTATAAAATTGCATGTATTCTCATCCCAAAATATTAGATTTTAAAAGTGGGACTATAACTCACTTTCACATATTTTTACTTCGTCGGGAAGTAAGACTTGGCCACTGGTCGATTCACGAACCTATAACAAATATTTACATATATATCAAAGTATGTTCAAAATATATTTACAACATTTTTAATACGTTTTACTGTTTTAAGTTTATTAAATCAGTTGTCCTCGTTAGTAACCTACAACTAGTTGTCCACAGTTAGATATACATAAATAAATTGATATATATTATATTGAATCAATCCACGACCCAGTGTACACACGTCTCAAGCTAGATCACAACTCAAAGGATATATATTTTTGGAATCAACCTCAACCCTGTATAGCTTACTCCAACATTACTGCATATAGAGTGTCTATGGTTGTTCCAAATAATATATATACATGGGTCGATATGATATGTCAAAACATTTGCATACGTGTCTATGATATCCCAAGATTACATAATATATTAGAATACATGTATAATACAATATGAGTTAGCTAGGATATGATTAATATAGATTTGTTACTAATTTTCACGTAGTTACAACAAGCAAAAATATCCAATCTTGTTTTACCCATAACTTCTTCGTTTTAAATCTGTTTTGAGTGATTCAAGTTGCTATGGCTTCATATTGAACTTAAGTTTATGAATCTAAACAGAAAAAATATAAGTTTATAGTCAGAAATACAGGTTACAAGTATTTTTTGTAAAGGTAGTCATTTCAGTCGAAAGAACGACGTCTAGATGACCATTTTGGAAAACATACTTCCACTTTGAGTTTAACCATGATTTTTGAATATAGTTTCATGTTCATAAGAAAAACTATTTTCATAGAAGAACAACTTTTAAATAAAAGTTTATCATAGTTTTTAATTAACTAACCCAAAACAGCCCGCGATGTTACTACGACGGCATATATCCGGTTTTACGGTGTTTTTCGTGTTTTCAGGTTTTACATCATTAAGTTAGCATATCATATAGATATAGAACATGTGTTTAGTTGATTTTAAAAGTCAAGTTAGAAGGATTAACTTTTGTTTGCGAACAAGTTTAGAATTAACTAAATTATGTTCTAGTGATTACAAGTTTAAACCTTTGAATAAGGTAGTTTTATATATATGAATCGAATGATGTTATGAACATCATTACTACCTCAGGTTTTGTGGATAAACCTACTAGAAATGAGAAAAATAGATCTAGCTTCAAAGGATACTTGGATGGCTTGAAAGTTCTTGAAGCAAAATCATGACACGAAAACAAGTTCAAGTAAGATTTCCAGTCGAAATAAGATTGTTAAAGTTATAGAAATTGAATCAAAGTTTGAATATGAGTATAACCTTATATTAGAAAGATATCTTACTGTAAATAAGAAAGATTTATTGAGGTTGGATGATCACTCAAAGTGGATTTGCAAGATTGGAAGTAATCTAGCAAACTTGAAAGTGTTGTTGGTGTGTTCTTGAGTAGTTGTTTTATAACTTGGTTTATGTATGGATTTATGAACTAGATTGAGCTAGATTTTGATGAAGATGATGAAGAACACTTAGAATAATGGAAGAACACTTGAGAGAGAGTAGTTTGATGCATGTAAGTTGCAAAATGAACGTGTTTGTGGACACCCTCATTCACGTGAATATGGATCAATCATATAGGCTCCATTAGTTTGTTATTTTGTGAGATATTTCATACTAGATGTTAAATGATGGTTCTCACATGGTTAGGTGACTCACATGGGGTGCTAAGAGCTGATCATTGGAGTATATATACCAATAGTAAATACATTTAGAAGCTGTGTATTGTACGAGTACAAATACGAGTGCATACGAGTAGAATTGTTGATGAAAATGAACGAGGATGTAATTGTAAGCATTTTTGTTAAGTAGAAGTACTTTGCTAAGTGTCTTGAAGTTTTTCAAAAGTGTATGAATACATATTAAAACACTACATGTATATACATTTTAACTGAGTCGTTAAGTCATCGTTAGCCGTTACATGTAAGTGTTGTTTTGAAACCTTAAAGTTAACGATCTTGTTAAATGTTGTTAACCCATTGTTATTATATCTAATGAGATATTAAATCATTACATTATCATGATATTATGATGTATTAATATATCTTAATATGATATACATATATATATATATATATATATATATATATATATATATATATATATATATATATATATATATATATATATATATTTAAATGTTGTACAACAATAATCGTTACATGTATGTCTCGTTTCGAAATCCTTAAGTTAGTAGTCTTGTTTTTACATATGTAGTTCATTGTTAATATACTTAATGAGATACATACTTATCATAATATCATGTTAACTATATATATATATATCCATATATATGTCATCATATAGTTTTTACAAGTTTTAACGTTCATGAATCGCCGGTCAACTTGGGTGGTCAATTGTCTATATGAAACCTATTTCAATTTAATCAAGTCTTAACAAGTTTGATTGCTTAACATGTTGAAAATACTTAATCATGTAAATATCAATTTCATTTAATATAAATAAAAATGGAAAAGTTCGGGTCACTACATCACTAGCCACAAATTCTTACATGTTATGCAACATCTTGGTTTAATGGTAACTCTATTATTGTTTTGTTTTAAAATTTTGTGTTGAATGCGAATATATTTGACTATAGTTTCGTTTTGATAATAATTCATGGCCACAAAATACAGTTTGGATCACATTACGTTTGCCACATAATTATGCTGAATTATGTGGCACATGTGAGAAAACCATTTCGGTTGAAGATTGGATCCATTTTCGCACAATGAGTAGATAAAGGAACTACGAGCAAAACTTCCTAAAGGGTTGCTGCTATTCGATATAGTTTCAATGCCGAAAAAGTTGTTTTGCTATTTTTAAAAGGTGAATTTTGAACTTTCAGATTTTACGATAATTATTACCTTTGCATTTGAATTTTTATGCATATTTAAATATTATTTTGATACTTGTTATTTATGTAACATTGTATTTAGGTACATTGAGAATCTTTTTGAGGTTAATATCACCCCACTAGCCACAAATCCTTACGCGTTTGCGACATCTTGGTTTAAATGTTCAATTATTTAGTGGAACTTTTTGATATCTCACAATTCATAAGTCTATTATTATTTTTATTTTAAAATTTCGTATCGAATGCGAATATATTTGACAATAGTTTCATCTTGATAATGATATATGTCTGCGGAACACATTTTTGGATACATTACATTCGCCACATAATTATGCTGAATTATGTGGCACATGTGATAAAACAAATTTTGGTTGAAGATTGGATCCATTTTCGCACGATGACTAGAAAAGGGCACTACGAGCAAGAATTCTTATAGGTTTACTGCCATTTGAAATAGTTTCAAAGTCAAAAAGTCATTTTGCTATTTTTAAAAGGCAAATTTTAAATTTTCAGATTTTACGATAATAATTACCTTTGCATTTTTAAACACCATTTTGATACTTGTTATTTATGTAACATTGTATTTAGGTACATTGAGAATCTTTTTGAGGTTAATATCACCCCACTAGCCACAAATCCTTACATATAATGCGACATCTTGGTTTAATGGTTCAATTATTTAGTGGCACTTTTTGATATCCCTCAATCCATAACTCTATTATTGTTTTTATATTAAAATTTCGTATTGAATGCGAATATATTTGACTATAATTTCATTTCGATAATAATTCATGGTCGCATAACACATTTCTGAACACATTACATTTGACACATAATTATGCTGAATTATGTGGCACATGTGATAAAACAATTTTGCTTGAAGATTTGATCCATTTTCGCACGACGACTAGAGAAAGGCACTGCAAGAAAGACTTCCTATAGGGTTGCTGCTATTCGAAATAGTTTCAACGTTGAAAAAGTCATTTTGCTGTTTTTAAAAGGCGAATTTTGAATTTTCAGATTTTACGATCACCATTGCATTTGAACTTTTATGCATATTTAAATACCATTTTGATACTTTTTATTTAGTAACATTGTATTTAGGTATATTGAGAATCTTTTTGAGGTTAATATCACCCCACAAGCTAAAAATCCTTACACATTTTTCAACATTTTGCTTTAATGGTTCAATTATTTAGGGTCATTTTTTGATATCTCTCAATTCATATGTCATAACCCGTCCTTAACCATAAGAACGTGTTAAATAACGTATGATTTCATTGCGAGGTATTGACCTCTATATGCGACATTTTTAAAAGAAAACTGCATATATTTTACATTACAAACCACAAATCTTATTTTTGATACAAGCTTTAGACGATAGAAAGATGATTATCGTTTAGCGATAATCTTCGACTTACAAACTTTACAAATAATGATAACAACACGGTTTCTAGCATATTTTACAACACAGATCCTCGGGTATGCAGTTTTATTTTTGACACAAATATGCGTACGCAAGATCCTGCTCAAATTCAACATAATGCAGCGGAAGCTTTAGTAATCACCTGAGAATAGACATGTTTTAAAAGGTCAACATAAAGTTGGTGAGATATAGGTTTAATGCCGGCAGCAACATATATATATAGACCACAAGATTTCGTATATAAACAGTTTAATAAAAATATTCTAAGTGGTTGAGCACTTGGTAACCATACTTAACATTTAATCACGTCGCATATTCCCTTTAATATGAAATCTTACTACACCGTACCAAGTGTAGTCACGAAACGAAGTACTGTGCAACCGTTGAATACTGGTCGTCCAGTCCGGTTGGGGTTGTCAGGCCCGATAGATCTATCAACAGGATTCGCGTTTACAATACCGCTGTAAATAACAGTTACCAAGCTACAGGGAAGTATGCCAGTGGTACAACTCAACGTAGAATATATTTTTCAGTTACTTGTGTCCATAACGTAAAACATAAAATACATGTATTCTCATCCCGAAATATTTAGAGTTTAAAAGTGGGACTATATACTCACTTTCGTCTTGAAGATATATATATAATTTGACTTGGTCTCCGGTTGATATCACGAACCTATCCATATATAATATATCAATACCTTTTCTTTTTAAACAAACGTCACATATATATACTTGTTATACTTTTAATACTTTGAATAATTCCTTAGTCCGTAGTTAGCAGTTCGTTGTTAGTAATTCAATTTTAATGGTTCATTTTTAGATGTTTAATATACCTGCAATGAAATAAATAAAACCCCCAACGAAATAAATAAAACCCCATCGTATATGTATTGGTCGAGATTAATCTTGACCCATGGTACCGGTGTTGTCAAATGACGTGTTGCGTACAATCATGGGATCTTATGATTAATCTTCTCGTGTTGTTTACGGGTGATCCTGAACCATATAAAATTGAATTATAAGTACATATATATAAAATATCATGTTAACTTAAAAAGATGTGATTTATTTAATTTTTCCCAATTATTTTCGTGGCTAAACTAGTCTTGGATATCCGATTTTGTTTCGGTCATAGTTTCTTCGTTACAACTCCATTTTCGTTGATTCAACTTGCCATCTCCTTGGATCGAGTCCCTCTTTAAGACTATGAACTGTAAATACCTTAGTTTGTATTCAAAATCACACGGAATAGGTCAAACTTTAGTGAAACTTATGAAGTTAATCATTTTCCATCATGTAAACAACCTCAAATGATTATTTTTCTAAAAATACTAATACTTTGAGTTAAATCATGAAATTTTTATGTGTTATCATATTCATAGTAAAAATCATTTTTCCAGAAAATAAACCTCCAATTCAAAGTTTAAGATGGTTTTTAATTATCCAACCCAAAACAGCCCCCGGTTGCACTCCGACGTCGTAAATTCAGTTTTTAAGGTGTTCTTTGAAAAACCAAGTTATACCTTGTTAAGTTAGCATATAATTAAGATATGTTACAGGTCTTGAAGTATTTTAAAAGTTAAGTTAGAAGGATCTATTTAGTTTGCGAACAAGTTTGAAATCATTCAAACTTTGTTCTAGTTTATAAACTCTTATATATATAGCTTTAAATATATGAATTGAAAAAGAGTTGAAGTAGAGTTTTTACCTCAAGTTTAAAATGTAAAGTTGCTGGAAAGAAGTAGTAAAATAAAAGTTGAGAGAGTTCTTGCAAGTGTGTGTGAAAATTGGAAGTAAAATTTGGAAAATGAATGTGTAAAAATGAGTTAGAAATGGTGCTTATTTATAGGCTTGAAAATTTGGTTTTTAGTGAAAATATCTAAGATAAGTTAAAATTTATTATGTCATGAATGACATATTATTCCAATAATTGAAGATTTCTATTGGTATATACCAATAGTAAATACTTCTAGAAGCTGTGTATAGTACCCTAGATATACGTATAGGATTATTGAGGAAACGGAACGAGAATTCAAATATAACTATCTTTTGTAAATATACTTATATTGTTTTATGTATAAAAGCCCTTTAAAAATGATTAAATACATTACTTATACGATATATGTATAAACATTATAAATCATCAGTATTTATGTCAAATAACGTTACGTAGGTTATTGTTTTGAAAACTTAAGTTAGTAGTTTCAAAATATACTTATGACTTTTTGTTATTAATACAAAATGAGATATTAAAACATCCTTAGATCATGTTAAATATGTATGTATAATTATCATATATTGTATAGTTCGTGATATCATCGGTCAAACTAGACGGTCAAACGTTGTGTAAAACTCTTTTCAAAAACATAAGTCTCAACAATTTGGATTGCTTATCATGTTGGTAAGGTTTAATTTATGTAAATATTAATCTCATAAGTATAGAACGATCGGAAAAGTGCGGGTCGTTACAGTACCTACCCGTTAAATAAATTTCGTCCCGAAATTTTAAAATTGTACCTATTTTGCGTCATCGAGAAACAAGTGTGGATACTTTTGTTTCATCTGATCCTCTCGTTCCCAAGTAAACTCAGGACCTCTTCGAGCATTCCAACGAACCTTAACGATTGGTATGTTGCTCTGCTTGAGCTGTTTAACTTCACGATCCATGATTTCGATTGGTTCTTCGATGAATTGTAGTTTCTCATCGACATGGATTTCTTCAAGAGGAATGGTGAGGTCTTCCTTTGCAAGACACTTCTTAAGGTTTGAGACGTGAAAGGTATTGTGTACTCCGGCGAGTTGTTGCGGTAACTCGAGTCGATAAGCTACCGGTCCAATGCGTTCGATGATCTTGAACGGGCCTACATATCTTGGGTTCAGTTTACCTCTTTTACCGAAACGTATTACACCTTTCCAAGGTGACACCTTTAGCATAACCATGTCCCCAATCTGAAACTCTAATGGTTTCCTTCTGACATCGGCGTAGCTCTTTTGGCGACTTCGGGCTGTTTTCAATCTCTCCTTGATTTGTACTATCTTCTCAGTCGTTTCGTGTATGATCTCGGGACTAGTTAATTGTCGATCTCCTACTTCATTCCAACAGATAGGAGATCTTCACTTCCTTCCATACAATGCTTCGAATGGTGCAGCTTTAATGCTTGCATGATAACTATTATTATACGAAAATTCTGCTAACGGTAGATACTTATCCCATCCGTTTCCAAAATCGATCACACATGCCCTGAGCATGTCTTCAAGAGTCTGAATCGTTCTTTCACTCTGCCCGTCGGTTTGCGGATGATATGCGGTACTCATATCTAAACGAGTTCCTAGTGCCTCCTGCAGTGATTGCCAGAACTTTGAGGTAAATCTACTATCACGATCGGATATAATGGAAATAGGTATTCCATGCCTTGAAACAATTTCCTTTATATACAATCGTAATAGTTTCTCCATTCTATCCGTTTCCTTTATAGGCAAGAAATGGGCAGATTTGGTAAGACGATCAACAATCACCCAAATGGTGTCGTATCCCCAGGCAGTCTTTGGTAACTTCGTGATGAAATCCATGGTAATACCATCCCATTTCCATTCTGGGATTTCTGGTTGTTGAAGTAACCCTGACGGCTTCTGGTGTTCTGCTTTGACTTTGGAACAAGTTAAACATTCCCCAACATATGTTGCAACGTCTGTCTTTAAGTTAGGCCACCAATAATGTGTCTTAAGATCTTGATACATCTTTCCAACTCCAGGATGTATCGAGTATCTTGTCTTATGTGCCTCGTTCAATATCAACTTCCTTAATCCACCCAACTTCGGTACCCAAATACGATTTGCAAAATATCGAATTCCATCTTCCCGCATAACGAGTTGCTTCTCATACTTCTTCATTATTTCATTTCCTATATTTTCTTTAGTAAGTGCTTCTCGTTGAACTTCTTTGATTTGTGAGTTGAGATTCATGCGAATTTTTATGTTCATCGCTCGTACTCGAATTGGTTCTCGTTCCTTTCTGCTTAGTGCGTCAGCCACCACATTCGCTTTCCCGGGATGATAACGAATTTCACAATCATAGTCGTTTATTAACTCGACCCACCTACGTTGCCTCATGTTCAGCTGTTTCTGATCAAAAATATGTTGAAGGCTTTTATGATCAGTAAACACAGTGCATTTAACCCCATACAAGTAGTGTCTCCACATCTTCAATGCAAACACGACTGCTCCCAATTCTAGATCATGCGTCGTATAATTTCGCTCGTGAATCTTCAATTGTCGGGATGCGTATGCAATAACTTTCTTCCGTTGCATAAGAACGCAACCAAAACCTTGTCGCGAAGCGTCACAATATATTTCAAAATCATCGTTCCCTTCTGGTAATGATAAAATAGGCGCCGTAGTCAACTTCTTTTTCAGTAATTGAAATGCACTCTCCTGCTCAGAAGTCCATTCATATTTCTTCCCTTTTTGCGTTAACGCTGTCAACGGCTTAGCTATTCGGGAAAAATCTTGAATAAACCTTCTATAATAACCGGCTAAACCCAAAAATTGGCGTATCTGCATTGGTGTCTTAGGAGTCTCCCATTTTTCAATGGCTTCAATTTTTGCTGGATCAACCTGAATTCCTTTGCTACTAACAACGTGGCCAAGAAATTGCACTTCTTTCAACCAGAAAGCACATTTAGAAAATTTAGCATATAGCTGTTCTTTTCTCAACAACTCTAATATCAACCTTAAATGCTGCTCATGCTCTTGCTCACTCTTGGAATAGATAAGAATATCATCAATGAAAACGATAACAAACTTATCTAAATATGGACTACAAACTCGATTCATGAGGTCCATGAATACAGCTGGCGCATTCGTCAATCCAAACGGCATGACCAAAAATTCGTAATGACCGTAGCATGTCCGAAAAGCAGTTTTCGGTATATCTTCTTCTTTGACACGTAATTGATGATAGCCCGATCTTAGGTCAATTTTCGAGTACACACATGATCCTTGGAGTTGATCAAATAAGTCGTCAATTCTCGGTAGTGGATACCGATTCTTGATAGTTAACTTATTTAATTCACGATAATCTATACACATTCGGAAAGATCCGTCTTTCTTCTTGACGAACAAAATTGGAGCTCCCCACGGTGAAGTACTTGGTCGTATGAATCCACGGTCTAGTAATTCTTTTAACTGACTTTGAAGTTCTTTTAATTCGGACGGTGCAAGTCTATATGGCGCACGAGCCACTGGTGCAGCTCCTGGTACTAAATCTATTTGAAATTCTACAGATCTAAATGGAGGTAATCCTGGCAACTCTTCCGGAAAAACTTCAGGATAATCTCTTGCCACAGGCACGTCATTGATGCACTTCTCTTTTTCTTTCTTTTCGACTTTATTAACATGTGCTAGAATAGCATAACATCCCTTTTCTAAACACTTCTTGGCTTTCAAATAGCTAATGAGTTTTAACTTTGAGTTACCCTTCTCTCCATAAATCATCACCGGCATTTTATCCTTACAAGGAATGCGAATTGCCTTCTTGGCACACACAACTTCAGCTCCTACTTTGGACATCCAGTCCATGCCGACTATTACATCAAAACTTCCTAATTCTACGGGTATTAAGTCAATTTTAAATGTTTCTCCGGCTAAATTTATTTTACAATCACGGCAAATTTTATCGGCTTTAATTAGTTTACCATTAGCTAACTCAATCATGTACTTAGCATCTAGAGGTAATGATGAACAATTCAATTTAGCATAAAAGCCTCTACTCACGTAACTTCTATCGGCACCAGTATCAAATATAATAGATGCGGATAAGTTATTAATGGTAAACGTACCCGTAACAAGCTCCGGGTCTTCACACGCCTCTCTAGCATTAATAACAAATGCTCTTCCACGTGAAGATCCATTATTCTTCTCTGGATTCGGACACTGGCTCTTATAGTGACCTTGTTTTCCACACCCATAACAAGTAATGGTAGCCAAAGCAGTTCTATTTGCATTGGTGGCAGGAGTCTTGGTACCATTTGTATTTGTAACGAGAGCCCTACAATCTTCAGCAAGATGACCCTTTCGATTACATTTGTTGCATACCACATTACAGTAGCCAGAGTGATGTTTGTGGCATCGGTTGCATAAAGGATTTTGTCCTTTGTAACCAAAGCTTGAACCACCACCTGCACCTTGTATGGTTTCTTGTTTCTTAAAAGATTGTTGTTGGTTACCTCGATCATAATTTCCATTCCACTTTCTTTTGTTACCTGATACCTTCACATCAGTATTGGATGCTTTCTTATCCATGATGACCTGATCCATTAGCTCGTTTGCCATGGTTATAGCTTCATGAATTGTCTTAGGTTTCGATGCTGTAACGTTTGCCTTGACCTTTTTGGGCAAACCATCTTTGTACATTTCAATCTTCCGTTCTTCGGTTGGAACCAATTCAGGACATAGCAAAACTAATTCCATGAATCGCTGATTGTAGTTGGTGATTTCAGTACCAATAACCTTCAGACTTCGTAACTCATCTTCCAACTTCCTAACCTCGTTCCTTGGACAATATTCGTTGATTAACATTGTTTTGAATTCTTCCCACGGAGTATCATAAGCTACATCTCCTCCTACAGCCTTCACATAATTTTTCCACCACGTGAGTGCACTATCTTGTAAAGTGCACGATGCATACTTGGTCATGTCCTTTTCAACACAACCACTGATTTTAAACACAGTCTCCATCTTTTCTATCCACCGGGTTAAACCGATTGGTCCTTCTGTTCCACTGAATGATGAGGGCTTGCAAGCTTGAAAAGTTTTGTAAGTGCACCCCACACGAGGATTTGGGTTAACTGCAGCACCTCTTGCAGCCTCGACCCATAACATTCTGTCGTTCACTCGTTGATTGATGAGTTCCTGGATTTCTTGTTCCGTCATTCGGTTCAATCGCGCCATATTCTTCTATAAGAATGAAAAGAAAATAATTATTCACATGGAATATTATAGATGTAGTGTATATTTACAGTACATTATAGCTTATTAATAATATGAACCAGGTATTATTATAAAAGCCTTTTCTTCTTATTAGCGTTTTATAATTATATCTAGGGTAGTACCTACCCGTTAATGTCCATACTTAATAGCTTAGTACAGAATCAATTACTTCCATCTAAATAATACTTAACCATGGAAAATTATTGCATTTCACACTTCACTATTTTACATATGCTTATCTTATATCGAACATTAAGCAAACCACACTAATAATATTATACAAAACATTATATGATCCCATGGTTTAATACGGCAGCGCATCGTTTGGTCTATTTTCTAGGACGTTTAGGTTCAAAGAATCGCTTAACGCTTATCCTGGCTGTCTGCCTATATTTTGGCTGTGGGACTAAAGAACTGGATGCCGGGATAGAACGAATAGGAATAGCGGGAATAGGGGTGGTAGTGTCTAGTGGAGTTGGTGCCACATCATCCTTACTAAACTCGGGATTTGAATTTTCTAATTCATTAGCCTTTCGTTTCTTTCCTAGTTCGAACTCGTCTTTTGTAATTTCCTGCATTTCTTCCTCGGGTTCACTTTCCTCCTCGGGTTCACTTTCCGGGTTCTCTATAGTCGGTTCATCCGGAATTTGTGAGTCTTCCCCAAAGATATTATTTTCGTCATCGGATAGGTTAATGACTGGAACACCATCTGAAGATTCTGGTTCGGAGTCGCTGAACGTGATGACAAGTTTTGAGCCCGACATCTATCACACAACAACTAACCCATTAGTACTACATAATATTTACATATAAATTTTAACCAACAATGATAAGAAATGGTTTTTAAATCAGACCCGGTCAAAGTCCAGACTTACTAATGTATCCTAACGACTTATCAGTTAGACACACTAATGCAAACCTGGTTCGCTAAGACCACCGCTCTGATACCACATGTCATAACCCGTCCTTAACCATAAGAACGTGTTAAATAACGTATGATTTCATTGCGAGGTATTGACCTCTATATGCGACATTTTTAAAAGAAAACTGCATATATTTTACATTACAAACCACAAATCTTATTTTTGATACAAGCTTTAGACGATAGAAAGATGATTATCGTTTAGCGATAATCTTCGACTTACAAACTTTACAAATAATGATAACAACACGGTTTCTAGCATATTTTACAACACAGATCCTCGGGTATGCAGTTTTATTTTTGACACAAATATGCGTACGCAAGATCCTGCTCAAATTCAACATAATGCAGCGGAAGCTTTAGTAATCACCTGAGAATAGACATGTTTTAAAAGGTCAACATAAAGTTGGTGAGATATAGGTTTAATGCCGGCAGCAACATATATATATAGACCACAAGATTTCGTATATAAACAGTTTAATAAAAATATTCTAAGTGGTTGAGCACTTGGTAACCATACTTAACATTTAATCACGTCGCATATTCCCTTTAATATGAAATCTTACTACACCGTACCAAGTGTAGTCACGAAACGAAGTACTGTGCAACCGTTGAATACTGGTCGTCCAGTCCGGTTGGGGTTGTCAGGCCCGATAGACCTATCAACAGGATTCGCGTTTACAATACCGCTGTAAATAACAGTTACCAAGCTACAGGGAAGTATGCCAGTGGTACAACTCAACGTAGAATATATTTTTCAGTTACTTGTGTCCATAACGTAAAACATAAAATACATGTATTCTCATCCCGAAATATTTAGAGTTTAAAAGTGGGACTATATACTCACTTTCGTCTTGAAGATATATATATAATTTGACTTGGTCTCCGGTTGATATCACGAACCTATCCATATATAATATATCAATACCTTTTCTTTTTAAACAAACGTCACATATATATACTTGTTATACTTTTAATACTTTGAATAATTCCTTAGTCCGTAGTTAGCAGTTCGTTGTTAGTAATTCAATTTTAATGGTTCATTTTTAGATGTTTAATATACCCGCAATGCAATAAATAAAACCCCCAACGAAATAAATAAAACCCCATCGTATATGTATTGGTCGAGATTAATCTTGACCCATGGTACCGGTGTTGTCAAATGACGTGTTGCGTACATAAAGTACCGGTGTTGTCAAATGACGTGTTGCGTACAATCATGGGATCTTATGATTAATCTTCTCGTGTTGTTTACGGGTGATCCTGAACCATATAAAATTGAATTATAAGTACATATATATAAAATATCATGTTAACTTAAAAAGATGTGATTTATTTAATTTTTCCCAATTATTTTCGTGGCTAAACTAGTCTTGGATATCCGATTTTGTTTCGGTCATAGTTTCTTCGTTACAACTCCGTTTTCGTTGATTTAACTTGCCATCTCCTTGGATCGAGTCCCTCTTTAAGACTATGAACTGTAAATACCTTAGTTTGTATTCAAAATCACACGGAATAGGTCAAACTTTAGTGAAACTTATGAAGTTAATCATTTTCCATCATGTAAACAACCTCAAATGATTATTTTTCTAAAAATACTAATACTTTGAGTTAAATCATGAAATTTTTATGTGTTATCATATTCATAGTAAAAATCATTTTTCCAGAAAATAAACCTCCAATTCAAAGTTTAAGATGGTTTTTAATTATCCAACCCAAAACAGCCCCCGGTTGCACTCCGACGTCGTAAATTCAGTTTTTAAGGTGTTCTTTGAAAAACCAAGTTATACCTTGTTAAGTTAGCATATAATTAAGATATATTACAGGTCTTGAAGTATTTTAAAAGTTAAGTTAGAAGGATCTATTTAGTTTGCGAACAAGTTTGAAATCATTCAAACTTTGTTCTAGTTTATAAACTCTTATATATATAGCTTTAAATATATGAATTGAAAAAGAGTTGAAGTAGAGTTTTTACCTCAAGTTTAAAATGTAAAGTTGCTGGAAAGAAGTAGTAAAATAAAAGTTGAGAGAGTTCTTGCAAGTGTGTGTGAAAATTGGAAGTAAAATTTGGAAAATGAATGTGTAAAAATGAGTTAGAAATGGTGCTTATTTATAGGCTTGAAAATTTGGTTTTTAGTGAAAATATCTAAGATAAGTTAAAATTTATTATGTCATGAATGACATATTATTCCAATAATTGAAGATTTCTATTGGTATATACCAATAGTAAATACTTCTAGAAGCTGTGTATAGTACCCTAGATATACGTATAGGATTATTGAGGAAACGGAACGAGAATTCAAATATAACTATCTTTTGTAAATATACTTATATTGTTTTATGTATAAAAGCCCTTTAAAAATGATTAAATACATTACTTATACGATATATGTATAAACATTATAAATCATCAGTATTTATGTCAAATAACGTTACGTAGGTTATTGTTTTGAAAACTTAAGTTAGTAGTTTCAAAATATACTTATGACTTTTTGTTATTAATACAAAATGAGATATTAAAACATCCTTAGATCATGTTAAATATGTATGTATAATTATCATATATTGTATAGTTCGTGATATCATCGGTCAAACTAGACGGTCAAACGTTGTGTAAAACTCTTTTCAAAAACATAAGTCTCAACAATTTGGATTGCTTATCATGTTGGTAAGGTTTAATTTATGTAAATATTAATCTCATAAGTATAGAACGATCGGAAAAGTGCGGGTCGTTACATCATAGCTCTATTTTATTTTTGTTTTTGTAATTTCATATTGGATGTGAATATATTTGACTATAGTTTCGCTTCGATAATAATTCATGGTCGCGGAACACATTTTTGAACACATTACGTTTGCCATATAATTATGCTGAATTATGTTGCACATGTGATAAAATCATTTCGGTTGAAGATTGGATCCAATTGACTAGAGAGAGGCACTACGATTAAGACTTCCTAAAGGGTTGCTACCATTCGTAATAGTTTCAACACTGAAAAGGTCGTTTTGCTATTTTTAAAAGGCGAATTTTGAACTTTCAGATATTACGATAATTATTACATTTACATTTGAATTTTTATGCATATAAAAATATTATTTTGATACTTGTTATTTATGTAACATTGTATTTAGGTATATTTAGAATCTTTTTAAGGTTAATATCACCCCACTAGCCATAAATCCTTACACGTTTTGCAACATCTTGGTTTAATGGTTCAGTTATTTATTGGCACTTTTTGATATCTCTAAATCCATAACTCTATTATTGTTTTTGTTTAAAAATTTCGAGTTGAATTCAAACATATTTGACTATAGTTTCGTTTCAATAATAATTCATGGCCGCAGAACACATTTTTGAACACATTACATTCGCCACATAATTATGTTAAATTATGTGGCACATGTGATAAAATAATTTCGGTTGAAGATTGGATCCATTTTAGCACGATGACTAGAGAAAAGAACTACGAGCAAGACTTCCTAAAAGGTTCTACCATTCAAAATAGTTTCAATGCTAAAAAAGTCATTTTGCTATTTTCAAAAGACGAAATTTCAAATTTCAAATTTTACCATAACTATTACCTTTGCATTTGAATTTTTATGCATATTTAAATACAATTTTAATACTTTTTATTTATGTAACATTGTATTTAGGTACATTGAGAATCTTTTTTGAGGTTAATATCACCCCACTAGCCATAAATCCTTACACGTTTTTCAACATCTTAGTTTAATGGTTCAGTTATTTATTGGCAATTTTTGATATCTCTCAACCCATAACTCTATTATCGTTTTTGTTTTAAAATTTTGTGTTGAATTCAAATATATTTGACTATAGTTTCGTTCCGATAATAATTCATGGCCGCAGAACGCATTTTTGAAAATATTATGTTCGCCACATAATTATGTTGAATTATGTGGCACATGTGATAAAATAATTTCGGTTGAAGATTGGATCCATTTTATCATGATGACTAGAGAAAGGAACAACGAGCAAGACTTACTATAGGGTTGCTGCCATTTGAAATAGTTTTAAAGTCGAAAAAGTCATTTTGCTATTTTTAAAGGGAAATTTTAAAATTTCAAATTTTACGATAACTATTACCTTTGCATTTGAATTTTTATGCATATTTAAATACCATTTTGATACTTATTATTTATGTAACATTGTATTTAGGTACATTGAGAATCTTTTTGACGTTAATATCACCCCACTAGCCACAAATCCTTACACATTTTGCGACATCTTGGTTTAATGGTTCAATTATTTAGTGACAATTTTTGATATCTCTCAATCCATAACTCTGTTATTGTTTTTGTTTTAAAATTTCGTATAGAATGCGAAGATATTTGACAAATAGATTTGGAACGTTTTTGTTTGTGTTGGGACGTGGGTTTTTAGCAACCGCAAGGATGTCGCTAGACTTTGACACGGGAACATTGGTGATTAAAGATGAGGATATTATGATCACTCTCAACGATAGATTTGGAAGGGAATTCGACTTTAGCAACATCAGAGTCGAGGATCCCGATGATTGCTAAAGCATGGAAGAGGAGTCGAGTGATGACTCCATCAAAGATCCGCACACCTTTGTAAAGTTTGTAAGTTGTAGGGTGTTTTATTTTGTTTTTGTACATGCGGGCGGGGCAACGGACCATTTTCAAGGCTTCAAAATGGGTTTGTTTAATGATTATCTCTAACTTTGTGCATTGAGGACAATGCAATGCTCAAAGTGTGGGAGGGGGTCAAGTTTTTAGTCCCAAAAATGAGTTGTGCGAAAAATTGTAAAAAAAATGGGAAAGTTAAAAAATTTTCAACACCTGAGTATTGGTGTATTTTACGCCATTTGGGGCGTATTTTACGCCAGTAGTATCTCGAGGCACAGCAAAAAATCCCATGTTGGGCGTAAAAATACGCCAGTTTTATACGCCATAATTATTGAAGGCGTATTTTAAGCCAATTTGGGCGTATTTTACGCCAGTACAAAAATACTGGTGCCGATTTTAAGGGTTTTAAATAGAGAAAAATTAAAAATATATATACTCCTCATGTGCAGCCATTAACCACGACCACCATCACTCTAAACCCTAATTTTTCATCATCTAAACAACAAATCGAAGCTTAAAACGTCATCAATTCGTCATAACACTTCACAAAAACATCCAAATCTTTAAAAAAAAATCATCTAAAGTGGGTGTCGATTCGTGTTCTTGACCAAAACCTAAGTTTGGGGGTTTCGATTTTTGGGGTTTAATTCTTCAAGTATTCATTCAATTTAAGTATTTTAACATCAAGGTAGTCATCATTCTCTTGTTTTTCATTGTTTTTTATTATCTTTTTTTTTTGTTACTTTCATGTTTATGTGCTAGGGTTAATCCGAATTAATTATGTTTAAGTATTGTTTATGTTCTAGCTATTGTTAATTATGTCTAAATATGTGAATAGGATATGTATGCATGATCAATTTGAGGGTTTAGGTTAAAACTTGTTGATTGCTTCCAAGTAGTTGAATAGGGTTGACTTTGACTGAGAATTGGGGATGTTTGTGATTAGAGTGTGTGTCTTCAATATTTAATGTTTAATTTAGTGCTTGTTAAATGTTAATGCAATGTTTGTTAGGTAATAAAGTTATAGTTTCTTTAGAATGATGATTGTAATATGATGTTCACTTGAAAAAGGGTTGATTAATAGCAGTGATAATGCATAACGTTTTGAATTAAGTGTCTTGTGGTCAAATGAGGAAAATGTGGGGTTATAAAAGATTGACATGTTGATTTAGTGCATGAGGTTAGGATTTGCATGTATTGCTAAAAGTTCATAATGTTGATATATTAAGCAATAACATGTAAAGTGTTTTATGTAAGTACTAAATTATTTGTTGAGATTGTGTAATTGCAGAAAATGTTTGGACGAGGTAAGAGAAGCAGTGGTAACCAACAAGAAACCACCCCGAACTGGATGGATAAGAAGTGGCTAAGTGAATTACCTTACGAGTGGCAGGTTTATTTGTATATAAAAAAGAAGGAACAGCTCTTGAGAAACGCTTTTTGTGAAAGGTACATAACTGCAAGTGTGTGGAGAAAATATGGGGCTTTTCAGATATTTTCAGACTGGGGATGGGAAGCTGCACTACACCCAGTTCAAATGGGTTTCCCGAGTGCACAGCTGAACTGTTCTTGGGAGATGACTTATCCCACACAGGTGTTTAGCTGGCTGTCGACTTTAAAATGGGTTCCAAGGGATAATTTTCCACATACATTAGTCTTGGAACGTAAAGTGGGAAACACTGTGATTCCAATGAGAATGGAGACTTTCAATCAGTTAGCATATCCAGACCTTCCATATGATGCAGGGATAAGAATTGAGGGGAAGAATGGGTATGATTATCCGATCGCCAAAGATTTGTTTGAAGTACCGGCTGATAGGTATGTTATGGTGGTGAAAATTCTATTTCACGTTGATCGACACGATGTCTAGAACTTTGAGCTTTCAAGAAACAAGCTAAAAATTATTCCAAGGTTGTTGTCCACGGTGATTCAATACAACATACTTCAGAGAAAAAGCGATCTTATGTTGGTTCGAATGCATGAGTTACCTTTGTTGTATGCTATGGTAACTAACTCAATGGTACCTTCATTACGATTGGTTATGATGACTTGGATTTAGGAATGTCGGGAACAATTGAAGCAAAGGGCGGTGATCCCTTATATGCGGTTTTTGTCTTTCTTTTTGTGGAGGAATGGAGGGGTTTCGAATAATCCCAAAGGAAAAAGGGAGGAAATTAAGAAAGTAAAAGAAAATGTTCACGGGTTCGAGTTTATGCGACAAGGGGATGGTTATGTAAAAGAGAATCCAGCTTATGTGGAGCGATATACTTTTGGGGTAGAGGATGACGAGCTTCCTAAAGAAGAAGATGATTAAGATTCAGCGGATTCAGTTGAGTGGAATACTCGAGCTATTGAGGATATAAATGATAGGGCTGATCCGGATTATAACCCTCAAGGTGAGGGAACGAGTAGGGGTAGGAGATATGTGCAAATAGATGAACAGAGGTGGAATAGGATGGAGGAGCGACAAAATACCCTTCTTGATGCAGCTAGGGCTCAAATTTACCTGACTGAGCGATATCAACAGGTTGTTTTTGAAAGGGATAACCGAAGGCGTCAATATGAGGATATGTTACAACATCGGCCGGTTACATAGTATTATGAGCCGATTGATTACACGACCTATACTTCGGGATTTGCAGCGGGCGTGGAGTATGTGAATCCACCTGCACCATCTGTAGCACCACTATTGTTTTATCAGCAACCCACGCCACTACCACTAGATATGGAGAGAGCTCGAGAGGAAGGCAGGAAGTCGGTGTTTGACATTGCACCGTTATCGAGGAGTTTATTTGACAGCATTTTTGGTCCTAATCCCAGAATGGGATGAGCCTCTCTGATTTTAATCAGGTCATGTGCTCTGTTTTTAATAACATGTACACTTTTCTTTTCTTTTCTTTTATTTTTCTTATTTTATTGTTCTTATTTTATTAGTAGTTAAATGAACTTTGTGGGTATGTTCACTGCAAGCCCTCACGAGACAAAACTCATCCATCCGAGGGAATCGGGTGGTTTAAAGCGGGATCCCTCCGAAAGTGGGGTAGATAGATTTTATGTTTTCTATTGTTTTTGTTTTGTAAGAATAAAAGGATGGAAGGAACATGTTGTGTGATGAAATGGGAGTTGGTGTAGGTGTCACAACTGTATTGGGAAGTGCTTTTAAGCCCAGGTAATATTGTTCTTTTTCTTCTTTCTCTTTATTTAATTTCCTCACTTTTGTTTAAAATAATTTCTAAACATGCATACGAGGACGTAGCATGACTTAAGTGTGGGGGGAGGAAGGAAATTTTCACATTTGGCTTAGCTTAAAAATGATGGTTATTTTGAGGTTTTATGAAATAGGTGGTTCTAAAGTGCCTAGGTGGTTAAATTTTTGATCTTAAGCTATAATTGAGATGTTGACCCATGAGAGTACCCATGGTAATTGAGAATTAACTTGAAAGTTTGGACTTGGCCAGTGAGGAATGATAGTAGTAAGCATTTGACCTTGTTGACCTTGACTAGTCCGCTTTAAGGAAATGTACACCTTGACTAGTTCGCTTTAAGGAAATGTACTCTTATGGAGAAAAGGAAGGTGAAAATGAGATTCCATTGTTGTATCTTAGGTAACATGAATGATAAAGAAACACTTTAGGATTTTCTTTTTAACCCATTTTTTTTATTTTTACAGCCAGTTTACTCAGGTCGTTAATACACAATTGTGTGCTAGAATCAATTAGTGACCTTTAGCAGCCTAAGCCTTTAATATATATAAAAAAAGTAGAAAACCTCGACTTCCCATTCCAACCCTTATTTTTGGTTATTGATGTCGAATTTAATCTTATTTTATCCTGTTTAGATTTGGTAACATTAAGTGGCAACGCAACTCATTTTTGCTAAGACATAATTGGTTTAAATTAGCATGGCAATTATATTTAGCTATTATGTTGTAGTGTTTGTGGCTTTTTAATTAGTTTGACTCAGAGTGGTTTCCTAGGTTCCACAATGGATTCCACAATTTACTCACTATTATGAAAGTGCATAATAATGATGATAGTTACCAATGCAACACTTGTAAAGTTTACTCTTCCCTAGGAAAAGGTCGAAAGGGAGTACTTTATATTACAAGCTATGACAATGATATTCACCACACCCAACACCCATCAGCTACATTATATACATATATCTATCATTGTCACCATCACCACACATTCACCATTACATCCCAAATGTTCTTAATATGTTATATGCTGTGTGCTATCATTTAAAAAAAAAAGAGAGAAAAAAAAGGAGGAAGTGAAAGAGACGAATTTGAAAATTATATGCCAAAATTTGTGAAACGATTGCCCTAAAGAGCATGGACCACTGAGGCATAGAAAAAAAAAAGAGTAGAAGAAGAGTATGCCAAAAATTGTGAAACGATTGCCCTAAAGAGCATGGACCACTGAGGCATAGAATTTGTTCTCGTCAAAATGTCAAGGAGGAATTGTAAGACTCCTTATAACTTCACAAAAGTAGCTAAACCTTCATGTGATGCCTCATACAAATGGGCAATCTAACCAAAATCTACTTCACCGAGCTTGTGGTATGGGGTAGTCCCAATTAGATTTAGGGGGTTCATTGGTGTCGGACTTAGAAGCTATGCACTTAGTACCAGTGTAGACAAGGGTATGAGTTTGGCTAGTTGAAAAGTTAAGGAGGACTAAAACACAAACATATGCATGATTCTAGTTATAGTTGACGTTCTGATTTAAGTTAATTTAACTTTGTACGAATGAGGGCCACGTTAAAATTTCTAAACCTTAGAAAGTTTGATTGGTTCGACATTCGTAACCGTTTTACACCCATTTTTATTTGAGTCATGACTTACCCAATGAAATCACTCCGGATGTAATTTAACTCATTTTGTGTTTCTTTTGACATACTACTTAGATACATTTATATTGATGTTAAAAAGATTATGTGTGGATCATGAAAAGTTGTGAAGGATATTTGTTCACTTAGTTCTAAATGTTGATCCATTTGATGATTTTGGGAAATAATTGTGACGACCCGGAAATTTTCGACCAAATTAAAACTTAATCTTTATATATTCCAACACAATAAGCAAAGCCTGTAATGTTGAGTCTCGAAATGTTTGAACTATTTATATAGATTCATTTAACCTGTGACTATTTCTGACGATTCAAGAACAATTGTGTGTAAATAAATATGTAAATATATATACATGTATAAATATAAGAGTGCATATTAAGTTGTATTAATAAAATACAAAATAATCATTTGAATTAAAAATGTAAAATAATGTACAAGATAATTAAGATTAAAATTTATTTATGATTTAAACGAATTCTTATTTTTATTTATTATCATTTTTATGATATTATTTAGTTATTTTATTAGAATTATTATTAATATTATTAGGGTATTTACTATTAATATTTATTAAAAATAAAAATAGGGAATCCCATTATGTTAGAAGTAACTATCAATTTTTTTTCTTTTTCTTCACATGAAAATAATTTACGTACTTCATGTCTCCAGTTTGTTACAAGTCTACTTCACAAATCAATTAGAAATCAATTTAACTGCTAAATCATGTACCTAATCACTCTATATAAGTTACAAACTGCAATTTGAGTTGAAAACAAAGAAAATCCAGAAAATAAGCTCGACACTCGGTACATTCATCTTTTTCACCATATTTTGATTTAGAACAAATTTTCAAAATGTAATAATGCAGTCATGTTAGGAATCGTCTATCTAAACTATCTGTAAGTTTTCAATCCTCAATTCTTTTTATTAATTTCTAATTTGAGAGTCAAAGTTTTGGTTTTCAAAGTCAACTAAGTGTTCTTGAATCAAATTCGAGTTTGTTTTGATATCTCCAGTTAATTTGATGATCCATAAAGATTACAGGAATGATTTGCAACACAATTCATGTTGTAATCATAACCTATAACACTCTTAATCTAAAAATCAATTTTTGAGTTCTTGAGTTCTTCACAGTAATATACACTAACGTGAATTCGAAACAAATTTCAAAAACTAAAAATGTCGAGTTGTTAGGAATAATTTACTTAAACTTCCTGCAAAATCTCAAGTTCCAATTCTTGATAACGAATTCGAATTTGCGAGTCAAAGTTAAATTGTCAAAAGTCAACTGTTTTGTTCTTGGAGAAATTAGAGCTTGTTTTGATGTTTTAAGTTCAATTGACGATTTCAATAGTTTTTAGGAATGATTTGAAACATGTTTCATGTTGTAAAGATTGTCCAAAACGAACTCAAAATTGAAAACAAAATTTTTTTTTTCTTGGCTAGCAGTAGGATTTTTTTTGTTTTTTTTCTCATTTTTTTATATCATGAACACATTTTTATTTTTTGTTTCATGTTTGTTTAGAAGTCCTAAAACCATTTTGATGATTGACTATTAAGAATGAAGTTGTTTGATTGTTTAGATTTTGGTGAAGAAGATGAAGTGGGTTGAAACATGTAATAGATAAGTATTTGGGTTTGTATTATAAATCAGAAAAATTGAAATGGAGGAATGGTTAAGGGTGTTGATGAGTGAACGAGAGGTCTCGGGTTCGAGCCCGGCTTGGTGCAATTTTTTTAAAACTGACTCCTAAGGTAGTTTTATACTTTTAAAAATTATTATTATTATTAATATTATTATTATTATCCTTAGGTATTTCTACAATTATTAATTTTACAAAACAAAAGATATATATGTAAATATATTATTACATAAAATATACTAATATTACATAAAATTATGTTTCAACTAATATTATTGATATAACATTAATTAAATATCATATAAGTATCATAATATATTATAAGAATAATTAATACATAACAAATATATAAACTTAATTGATTTATACTGTAATGTGTTAATATTTGATATAGGTTCGTGAATCCGAGGCCAACCCTGCATTGTTCAATGTCGTCATATGTATTTTTACTACAAAATACAGTATTGTGAGTTTCATTTACCTTTTTACCCTTTATATTTTTGGGCTGAGAATACATGCGCAACTTTTATAACTGTTTTACGAAATAGACACAAGTAATCGAAATTACGTTCTATGGTTGAATGATCGAAACTGAATATGCCCCTTTTTATTAAGTCTGGTAATCTAAGAATTAGGGAACAGACACCCTAATTGACCCGAACTCTAAAGATAGATCTATCGGGCCCAACAAGCCCCATCCAAAGTACCGGATGCTTTAGTACTTCGAAATTTATATCATATCCGAAGGAGGATCCCTGAATGATGGGGATATTCTTATATGCATATTGTGAATGTCGGTTACCAGGTGTTCAATCCATATGAATGATATTTTTGTCTCTATGCATGGGACGTATGATTATGAGAAATGGAAGTATGAAATCTTGTGGTCTATTAAAATTATGAAATGATTCTTTATGATAAACTAATGAACTCACCAACCTTTTGGTTGATACTTTAAAGCATGTTTATTCTCAGGTACGAAAGAAATCTTCCGCTGTGCATTTGCTCATATTAGAGATATTACTTGGAGACATTCATGACATATTTCAAAAGATGTTGCATTCGAGTCGTTGAGTTCATCAAGATTATTATTAAGTCAATTATATTTGGATATATTATGAAATGCTTTACATGCCTGTCAACTATCGATGTAATTAAAGTTTGTCTTTTAAAAACGAATGCAATGTTTGTAAAATTTATCATATAGAGGTTAATTACCTCGCGATGTAAACAACTGTTGTGAATCGTTTGTAATCGATATGGACTTCGTCCGGATGGATTAGGACGGGTCTCTACAGTTGGTATCAGAGCGGTGGTCTTAGCGAACCAGGTCTTGCATTAGCGTGCCTAACTGATAGTCGTTAGGATGCATTAGTGAGTCTGGACTTCGACCGTGTCTGCATGTCAAAAGTTTTGCTTATCATTTTTATCGGAAAACATCTGCTTATCATCCTTAGGAAATTACCTACTCATTATTCTTAGTCTAGACACATTTTACTGCATGAATAGTGTATAGACAAAATTCATATCTTAGCATATCTGACAATTCATATCTTAGTGTATCTGTTACTGTAGACCTTGCCTGATATCTCTCGTAAATTTCTCCTTAATTTAAGGGATCCTGGTACTATATATATATATCTATGCAAATTATGCATTGAGAATACCATCTAACTATCAATTGATGGCACTAAACTCTTCATACCAAAAATCTTTCCTGAGATCGTTTAAGATGGCCTCTACGAATCGAACAAGTTCCTCTGACTCCGAAGACAGCGTGACAGGAGCACACCAACCAATCAACTACCGTGATTACTGGAGAAAATAGGGATGGGTTCGCGACATACTCACCCTATGGAGAAAGGAAGAAGGTACTCCATATCATGAATCAAATCTACCACCTAACCTTGGAGTACTTGACCCGCTCACCGGTGAACCCGTTCGCAATACCGTTTATACCCTATTTGCAAGAATTTTTCGTCTTGAAACTACCATTAATGGAACTAGAGAAGATATCTGACCTCTACCTCACATTGATAAACAACTCGGGTTAGTAGAAGAAGTTAGAGAACTTCGAGCTCGAGTATTAACTTTAGAGAGCACGGTATACAATTTACAATCATCAACAGTATCACCAACACCAGTAACATCACCAGCCTTAGCACCAATGGCACCAGTACCACCAACAACCCAAGTTTCAACAATCCATGCCTCAACATCTCATTCTGTACCTCTAGTATAATTATCGTTCCACAAATCATTCTACATCATTTATCTTCGTTCGACATGACGATTATATAAACTCTAATGTTTTAGAGATTATGTATCATAGTTCTAATCGTAAATCTGATGAGTTTAATATCACATTGACTCATTAAATCCATAATTACATCTGAAGAAAATATATATGTAAATATATTTTCATAAAGATTGTGATTAAAAATTCTTTCGTACAAACTGTTAATGGTAAAAATATTTTAACGGGTAGGTAATACCCGAAAAATATTTAAGATTTCACATTAATAAGTTACATTGTACAGTCTTCGAATCTGATTCAACGGTCGATTACCATCCTACCTACATCTATCGATATACGAATCCGTTCACCACAGAATAACCATTTTCATTCAAATTCAATTTCATATTTGGATTTTTACTTACCAGAATTCAACAAGTGGCATAATGAAGAAATAATGGACACAATAAAAATTGATTAGAAACAGACTAATTAACAATATGGAATTTTATTAAGAAACCATGCTAACTGTTCCAGCTAACTGTTCCTAGCTAACTGATTACATTCTATTTATCGCATTTTATTTATTGCAATTTAATTATCGCAATTTACATTCCCGCAATTTTATTTATTGTCATCTAATTTCTGTTATTTACTTTATGCACTTTAGTTATCGTTATTTAATTCCTGTTATTTATTTTACGCACTTTAAATATCGGGACACGTATACAAGGTTTTGACATATCATATCGATGCATCTATATATATTATTTGGAATCACCATAGACACTCTATATGCAGTAATGATCAAGTTCTCTATACAGGGTTGAGGTTGATTCTATAATAATATATATACTTTGAGTTGTGATCGAGTCTGAGACATGTACACGGGTCCCGATACGTATTAATTAATTCGGATATTATATATTAAGCTATATATGTATTATCGAACTGTTAATTGTGGACTATCAAATATGGACTGTCGACATTGGATAATTAAAATGAATTAAAATATTGATTATAACATATGAAACTAAACATATCTTCAAGTTTGTCACTTGATCTCATCTTAAACCTCATCTGTATCTTGACGATTACAATCTGCGTTCAAACCTTTCATGATTCTTGAAAACACCTCAATCGATAGGATGAATCAACCGCACTTCATCTACGGAAGGAAAGGTTTATGCATATAGTTATGCACCTGAGAAACTCTCGGCAACTGAGTTAAAGTTTAACACGTAGCCGCATCAGATCCTTTGGCATTTATTAGCAAAAATAACTTTGCGATCCCTTTTCAAAGTAGCCAATTTTGTCACAGCTCCAGCAAGTCAACTTCGACTTTTCATTCGAAGTAGCCTTACTATAATCCTGATATATACAATTACCCTTTTTATAACGGAGAATTCTTTTATATTCCACCATATTACCAGAAGACGTACCAGCAGCCTCGTTGTTTTTTTTGGCTTAAATCTCTCTGACAAATCATTATATTTATTCATTGAAACCCTATCATATACTCATCCGCATCTTGTAACGAGAACTGCCATACCAATTACCGGGAATCAGCAAATTTGTATTTTGAGTCTCGCAACATTTCCACATCAACAGTTATATGTATCCATATAACATTTATCTCTTAGAACTATGATCTTCCATTCTGAAATTCAGAAAAGCACCCAGTCTGTGAATTAATGCTCTAAATTTTGAAAAGTTGAATGAAGCAACAAAAACTATGGATGATTTTAACAGTCAAAAGTTTGATAAAAAAAAAAGATACGTTGGAAAAGCTCAAAAGGAAGTTTGGTACTGAAAAACGAATTGAGCAAACCATGAAGGAGACTCTGAGCAAATCACAAGGACTAAACTTGTACATAAAGAACCCTGATGATTCTGTTTCTGATGAAGTCTTTAGTGAATATCTTGCTCCTTATTTATTCTAAATCCTTGCGAAAGGATTTTCTTCATCAACATTCGATCTCAGAAATTCTGAAAATATCATCATAAATATCTTTGATATTTCCGAGAATATTTTCATAACAATTCTTATCTGAAATCATTAATCTCTTCGTGCTATCAGTGTTACATCATATAGAAACTGTTAGTTTCTATATTCTGTAAACTTTCGAGCTTGAAATATGAATGTTATTGAAGTAATGTTGGGAACTGATGCTTGAGTTAGTATAATATAATGACACTTGATCAACGTGATTATATTACAGTAAGTCATGCTGAGTTTCTAATGGAACGTGATGATTCACAGATCATAACGTCATCATGTGCCATGTTACACGACTCTTACATTCTACCCAATCTCCAAGTATATCAAGAACATATATTCTTAATAGTTCTATCTTTTCAGATATTCTAGTAATTTGAAAAATCAAGATCGTGCCATTACGATTTCCTTCTAGAACATTAACTATGTTCATTTCAAAATCCATATCTACGAATTCCGGACCATTATTCGCTTGACTTGAAGTCGGGAAGAGGAGACGAAAGTATGGAACTCTTGAATATAAAGAAAATATAAAGCTCGACAACAACACATAAATTACAAACTGTGCATATCAATACGTATTGCCACGTAAAGGCACGGGAAAATTAAAAACACTATAACCCCAAGATAATAGTAGAAGTAAATATAATCCTCCGGTGGTAGATGAAAGAGAAGAATGACAGATATGAAAGTTAAGAGTATATCAAGGATCAGAACTGGATGGAGCATATTAATGAATGCTTTAAAAATATGAATCAGGGGAGAAAGAATGGAAGGTGTGAGCTGTGAAAATAAGGAAACGAAGGGAGTGGATTTATAGTAAAATATCCGACAGAGCAATCGAAACAGATTATTGCATTTAATCAAAGAAGATCTGATTTCCTATATCGCCGAAGAACCAAATCTTATTACGAAGATTTTCTTTAAATCCCATGAATTCCGGAAATCAATCATAACTACGTCATCAGTTCCCTCTCTTACGATAGCTTCGATTATACTCTTCGCGTAATCAAATTTTTTTTACCTATATTACTCACTGATGATAAAACTCTAATTTCTAGCTCGGATACGTCATGAAAACATACTTATTGTCAGCCATGACCATTCCACTCAAATTTCGGGACGAAATTTCTTTAACGGGTAGGTACTGTGACGACCCGGAAATTTCCGACCAAATTAAAACTTAATCTTTATATGTTCCAACACAATAAGCAAAGCCTGTAATGTTGAGTCTCGAAATGTTTGAACTATTTATATAGATTCATTTAACCTGTGACTATTTCCGACGATTCACGAACAATTGTGTGTAAATAAATATGTAAATATATATACATGTATAAATATAAAAGTGCATATTAAGTTGTATTAATAAAATACAAAATAATCATTTGAATTGAAAATGTAAAATAATGTACAAGATAATTAAGATTAAAATTTATTTATGATTTAAACGAATTCTTATTTTTATTTATTATCATTTTTATGATATTATTTAGTTATTTTATTAGAATTATTATTAATATTATTAGGGTATTTACTATTAATATTTATTAAAAATAAAAATAGGGAATCCCATTATGTTAGAAGTAACTATCAATTTTTTTTCTTTTTCTTCACATGAAAATAATTTACGTACTTCATGTCTCCAGTTTGTTACAAGTCTACTTCACAAATCAATTGGAAATCAATTTAACTGTTAAATCATGTACCTAATCACTCTATATAAGTTACAAACTGCAATTTGAGTTGAAAACAAAGAAAATCCAGAAAATAAGCTCGACACTCGGTACATTCATCTTTTTCACCATATTTTGATTTAGAACAAATTTTCAAAATGTAATAATGCAGTCATGTTAGGAATCGTCTATCTAAACTATCTGTAAGTTTTCAATCCTCAATTCTTTTTATTAATTTCTAATTTGAGAGTCAAAGTTTTGGTTTTCAAAGTCAACTAAGTGTTCTTGAATCAAATTCGAGTTTGTTTTGATATCTCCAGTTAATTTGATGATCCATAAAGATTACAGGAATGATTTGCAACACAATTCATGTTGTAATCATAACCTATAACACTCTTAATCTAAAAATCAATTTTTGAGTTCTTGAGTTCTTCACAGTAATATACACTAACGTGAATTCGAAACAAATTTCAAAAACTAAAAATGTAGAGTTGTTAGGAATCATTTACTTAAACTTCCTGGAAAATCTCAAGTTCCAATTCTTGATAACGAATTCGAATTTGCGAGTCAAAGTTAAATTGTCAAAAGTCAACTGTTTTGTTCTTGGAGAAATTAGAGCTTGTTTTGATGTTTTAAGTTCAATTGACGATTTCAATAGTTTTTAGGAATGATTTGAAACATGTTTCATGTTGTAAAGATTGTCCAAAACGAACTCAAAATTGAAAACAAAATTTTTTTTTTCTTGGCTAGCAGTAGGATTTTTTTTGTTTTTTTTCTCATTTTTTTATATCATGAACACATTTTTATTTTTTGTTTCATGTTTGTTTAGAAGTCCTAAAACCATTTTGATGATTGACTATTAAGAATGAAGTTGTTTGATTGTTTAGATTTTGGTGAAGAAGATGAAGTGGGTTGAAACATGTAATAGATAAGTATTTGGGTTTGTATTATAAATCAGAAAAATTGAAATGGAGGAATGGTTAAGGGTGTTGATGAGTGAACGAGAGGTCTCGGGTTCGAGCCCGGCTTGGTGCAATTTTTTTAAAACTGACTCCTAAGGTAGTTTTATACTTTTAAAAATTATTATTATTATTAATATTATTATTATTATCCTTAGGTATTTCTACAATTATTAATTTTACAAAACAAAAGATATATATGTAAATATATTATTACATAAAATATACTAATATTACATAAAATTATGTTTCAACTAATATTATTGATATAACATTAATTAAATATCATATAAGTATCATAATATATTATAAGAATAATTAATACATAACAAATATATAAACTTAATTGATTTATACTATAATGTGTTAATATTTGATATAGGTTCGTGAATTCGAGGCCAACCCTGCATTGTTCAATGTCGTCATATGTATTTTTACTACAAAATACAGTATTGTGAGTTTCATTTACCTTTTTACCCTTTATATTTTTGGGCTGAGAATACATGCGCAACTTTTATAACTGTTTTACGAAATAGACACAAGTAATCGAAATTACGTTCTATGGTTGAATGATCGAAACTGAATATGCCCCTTTTTATTAAGTCTGGTAATCTAAGAATTAGGGAACAGACACCCTAATTGACGCGAACTCTAAAGATAGATCTATCGGGCCCAACAAGCCCCATCCAAAGTACCGGATGCTTTAGTACTTCGAAATTTATATCATGTCCGAAGGAGGATCCCTGAATGATGGGGATATTCTTATATGCATATTGTGAATGTCGGTTACCAGGTGTTCAATCCATATGAATGATATTTTTGTCTCTATGCATGGGACGTATGATTATGAGAAATGGAAGTATGAAATCTTGTGGTCTATTAAAATTATGAAATGATTCTTTATGATAAACTAATGAACTCACCAACCTTTTGGTTGATACTTTAAAGCATGTTTATTCTCAGGTACGAAAGAAATCTTCCGCTGTGCATTTGCTTATATTAGAGATATTACTTGGAGTCATTCATGACATATTTCAAAAGATGTTGCATTCGAGTCGTTGAGTTCATCAAGATTATTATTAAGTCAATTATATTTGGATATATTATGAAATGCTTTACATGCCTGTCAACTGTCGATGTAACGAAAGTTTGTCTTTTAAAAACGAATGCAATGTTTGTAAAATTTATCATATAGAGGTTAATTACCTCGCGATGTAATCAACTGTGGTGAATCATTTGTAATCGATATGGACTTCGTCCGGATGGATTAGGACGGGTCTCTACAATAATTGAGGTTTATGATGTTATGACTAGTGTTGGAATTGTTGAACTAGGGAAATATTCTGTGAGGAAAAGTTTATGATGGATGCATTAAAGGATGAAAATTGTTTGAGGTTTTGAGTGATTGACCCGTATTGCCTCTACATCTCAATTAATAGTTAATATTGTTTTATGAAAAGTTATTTGAATTAATACCACCCAGGTGTTGTTGTCCTATAATTAAAAATAGATTTGCTTGAGGACAAGCAAAAGCCAAGTGTGGGGGGTTTGATCGGTCCCTATTTGACACAATTGTTTGTGTTTAATTTCGTGAAATTAATCATGTGTGAGTGAAAAAGGAGATACTTTGATATGATTTTGTGTTTTACAGGCAAGAAAAGATATTGGTGCGAAATGTGGAAGAAAACAGCGATTAAAGGCGGATTGCAGGCAAGATTGAAGAGATCGAAAAATGACCCAGAGATTATAACTGGCGTAAAATATGCCAGTAGTGGCGTAAAATATGCCATATACCAGGTCAATTCAGAACAAAATCCAATTTCTAGCGTAAAAATACGCCCAAGCTGAAATTGTACTGGCGTAAAATACGCCAGTCCTGGCGTAAAATACGCCTTCACAAAAAAAAATTGAAGACGGAAAATTCGAATTTTAGCTTTGTGGCCAAGTCATCCAACCCCTATATAAGGATACCATTAGGGTTACAAAGGGGACACTTTTTCCATCAGTTTTTGCAGCAGAGATCATCCTAAATCACATCATAACACTCCCAAATCATCATTGCTCAAGGATTCAAGCTAGGATTAAAGTGTTGTTCATCATGCAATCTTCAAGAATCTCCATGATCATCATCACCAACATGCTTGGCTAGTCTTCTTAACTTTATCTTTTCCATGAACAATTAAAATATGTATGATTTCATTCAAGATTATGTGGTTTGTGATGTTTTAACACTTATGGATTATGATATTGTGAACCAAAACAATTGTTGATTAATGCAAGTTTTATGTTTTGTTATTGCAAGTTAAATTATTGTGATTTAACAGTGTGTTCTTGATCCAACTTATTATTAATTAGATTAGGGATAAAGACACAGTGTCTAGGTTACATAGTTTAATCCCAAGATAATAGAAGTAATGAACTTAAGAAGTCTTGTCTATGATATTTGATCAACATTTGGTAAACATAATACTTGTTTGAATAAATACATGTTAGATTGGGATTGTGAAAGGATAAAGGCTTTACTCTCATTGTTTACATCTCAATACTCTCAATTGCACTGTAGTTTAAGCTTTAAGTTTTTAATATTAGTTGATAAATCTTAGTAGTTTTTAGTTAAACAACCAAACTAACCTTGAAATTGCTTGCTAGTTAACCATAACTTCCCGTGGAACGAATCCTGCTTACCCTATCTAAAGTAGAGTAATTAGGCTATTTTTGATCGGCCCTTCGACACCGATCAGTTTGCCACATAATTATGCTGAATTATGTAGCACATGTAATAAAATAATTTCGGTTGAAGATTGGATCCATTTTCGCATGATGACTAGAGAAAGGCTCTACGAGAAAGTCTTCCTAAAGGGTTGCTGCCATTCGAAAGAGTTTCAATGCCGAAAAGGTCATAGTGCTATTTTTAAAAGGGGAATTTTGAACTTTCAGATTTTACGATATTTATTACCTTTGCATTTGGATTTTTATGCATATTTAAATACCATTTTCATACTTGTTATTTATGTAACATTGTATTTAGGTACATTGAGAATCTTTTTGAGGTTAATATCACTCTAACAGCCACAAATCCTTACATGTTTTTCAACATCTTGGTTTAATGGTTCAATTATTTAGGGGCACTTTTTTGATATCTCTCAATTCATAACTCTGTTATTATTTTTGTTTTTAAATTTCGTATTGAATGCGAATATATTTGACTATAGTTTCGTTTCGATAATAATTAATGGCCGCAGAACACATTTTTAAACACATTACGTTTGCCACATAATTAGGCTGAATTATATGGCACATGTGATAAAAGAATTTCGATTGAACATTGGATCCATTTTTGCACGATGACTAGAGAAAGGCACTACGATCAAGACTTTTTAAAGGGTTGCTACCATTCGAAATAGTTTCAACGCCAAAAAAGTCATTTTACTATTTTTAAAACGCGAATTTGGAACTTTCAGATTTTAAGATAATTATTACATTTGCATTTGAATTTTTATGCATATTTAAATACTATGTTGATACTTGTTATTTATGTAACATTGTATTTAGGTACATTTAGAATCTGTTTGGGGTTAATATCACCCCACTAGCAACACATCCTTACATGTTTTGCAACATCTTAGTTTAATGGTTCAATTATTTAGTGGCACTTTTTGATATCTCTCAATCCATAACTCTATTATTGTTTTTGTTTTAAAATTTCGTGTTAATTGCAATTATATTTGACAATAGTTTCGTTTCGATAATAATTCATTGTCGCAGAACACATTATTGAACACATTACGTTCGCCACATAATTATGCTGAAATAGGTGGCACATGGGATAAAATAATTTCGGTTGAAGATTGGATCCATTTTCGCACGATAACCCGAGAAAGGAACTATGAGCAAGATTTCCTATAAGTTTGCTACCATTTGAAATAGTTTCAAAGTCGAAAAACTCGTTTTGCTATTGTTAAAAGACGAATTTTAAAATTTCAGATTTTATGATAATTATTACCTTTGCATTTGAATTTTTATGCATATTTAAATAAAATTTTGATACTTGTTTGTTATGTAACATTGTATTTAGGTATATTGAGAATCTTTTTGAGGATAATATCACCCCACTAGCCACAAATCCTTACATGTTTTCTGACATCTTGCTTTAATGGTTCAATTATTTAGTGGCACTTTTTGATATCTCTCAATCCATAATTCTATTATTGTTTTTATTTTAAAATTTCATATTGAATGCGAATATATTTGACTATAGTTTCGTTTCAATAATAACTCATGGCCGCATAACACATTTTTGAACACATTACTTTTGACACATAATTATGACACAAATTGCGATAAAACAATTTCGGCTGAAGATTGGATTCATTTTCTCACAATGACTAGAGAAAGGCACTACGAGCAAGACTTCGTAAAGGGTTGCTACCATTTGAAGGAGTTTCAATGCTAAAAAAGTCGTTGTACTAGTTTTAAAAGGCGAATTTTGAACTTTTATATTTTACGGTTATTATTACCTTTGCATTTGAATTTTTATGCATATTTAAATACCATTTTGATACTTGTTATTTATGTAACATTGTATTTGGGTATATTGAGAATCTTTTTGAGGTTCATATCACCCCACTAGCCACAAATCCTTACAGGTTTTTCAACATCTAGGTTTAACGGTTCAATTATTTAGGGGCACTTTTTAATATCTCTCAATTCATAACTCTATAATTATTTTTGTTTTTAAATTTTCTATTGAATGCGAATATATTTGACTATAGTTTCATTTCAACAATAATTCATTGTCGCAGAACATATTTTTAAACACATTACGTTTGCCAATAATTATGCTGAATTATGTGGCACATGTGATAAAACCATTTCGGTTGAAGATTAGATCCATTTTCGCACGATGACTAGAGAAAGACACTACGATCAAGATTTCCTAAAGTGTTGCTGCCATTCGAAATAGTTTCAACGCCGAAAAAGTCGTTTTACTATTTTTAAAAGGCGAATTTTGAACTTTTAGATTTTACGATAATTATTACATTTGTATTTGATTTTTATGCATATTTAAATACTATTTTGATACTTGTTATTTATGTAACATTGAATTTAAGTATATTTCGAATCTTTTTGAGGTTAATATCACCCCACTAGTTACAAATCCTTGCACGTTTTGCAACATCTTAGTTTAATGGTTCAGTTATTTATTAGTACTTTTTGATATCTCTCAATCCATGACTCTATTATTGTTTACGTCTTAAAATTTTGTATTGAATGCGAATATATTTGACAATAGTTTCGTTTCGATAATAATTCATGACTGCAGAATAAATTTTTGAACACATTACGTTTGCCACATTATTATGCTGAATTATGTGGCATATGTGATAAAACAATTTCGATTGAAGATTGGATCCAGTTTAGCACGATGACTAGAGAAAGGAACTACGAGTAAACTTCTTATAGGGTTGCTGCCATTCGAAATAGTTTCAACGCCGAAAAAGTCGTTTTGCTACTTTTAAAAGGCGAATTTTAACTTTCAAATTTTACGATAATTATTACCTTTGCATTTGAATTTTTATGCATAATTAAATACCATTTTGATACTTGGTATTTATGTAACATTGTATATAGGCACATTGAGAATCTTTTTTAGGCTAATATCACTCCACTAGCCACAAACCCTTACACGTTTTGCGACATCTTGGTTTAATGGTTCAATTATTTAGTGGCACTTTTTGATATCTCTCAATCCATAACTCTATTATTGTTTTTGTTTTAAAATTTCGTATTGAATGCGAATATATTTGACTATAGTTTCGTTTCAATATTAATTCATGTTCGCAGAACACATTACGTTCGTTACATAATTATGCTGAACTATGTGGCACATGTGATAAAATAATTTCGGTTGAAGATTGGATCCATTTTCGCACGATAACCAGATAAAGGAACTATGAGCAAGACATCCTATAGGGTTGCTTCCATTCGAAATAGTTTCAAAGTCAAAAAAGTCATTTTGCTATTTTTAAAAGGCGAATTTTAAAATTTCAGAATTTAATTATAATTATTACCTTTGTATTTTAATTTTTATACATATTTAAATACCATTTTGATACTTGTTATTTATGTAACATTGTATTTAGGTACATTTAGAATCTTTTTGAGGTTAGTATCACCCTACTAGGAACAAATCCTTACACGTTTTGCGACATCTTGGTTTAATGATTCAATTATTTAGTGGCACTTTTAGATATCTCTCAATCCATAACTCTATTATTGTTTTTGTTTTAAAATTTCGTATTGAATGCGAATATATTTGACTATAGTCTCATTTCAATAATAATTCATGGCCGCAGAACACATTATTAAACACATTACGTTTGACACATAATTATGCCGAAGTATGTGGCACATGTGATCAAACAATTTCGATTGAAGATTGAATCCATTTTCGCTCGAAGACTAGAGAAAGGCACTACGAGCAAGACTTCCAATAGGGTTGCTGCCATTTAAAAGAATTTCAATGTCGAAAAAGTCGTTGTGCTAATTTTAAAAGGCGAATTTTGAACTTTCAGATTTTACGATAATTATTACTTTCGCATTTGAATTTTTATGCATATTTAAATACCATTTTGATACTAGTTATTTATGTAACATTCTATTTAGGTACATTGAGATTCTTTTTGAGGTTCATATCACCCCACTAGCCATAAATCCATACACGTTTTTGATCATCTTGGATTAACGGTTTAATTATTTAGGGGCACTTTTTAATATCTCTCAATTCATAACTCTGTTATTATTTTTGTTTTTAAATTTCGTATTGAATGCGGATATATTTGACTATAATTTCGTTTCGATAATAATTCATGGCCGCGGAACACATTTTTTGAACACATTACGTTTGCCACATAATTATGCTGAATTATGTGGTACATGTGATAAAACGTTTCGATTGAACATTGGATCCATTTTTGCACGATGACTAGAGAAAGGCACTACGATCAAGACTTCCTAAAGAGTTGCTGCCATTTGAAATAGTTTCAACGCCAAAAAAGTCATTTTACTATTTTTAAAAGGCAAATTTTGAACTTTAAGATTTTATAATAATTATTACATTTGCATTTGAATTTTTATGCATATTTAAATACTATTTACATTTTATTTATGTAACATTGTATTTAGGTACATTGAGAATCTTTTTGAGGTTAAAATCACCCCACTAGCCACAAATCCTTACACGTTTTGAGACATCTTGGTTTAATGGTTCAATTATTTAGTGGCACTTTTTGATATCTCTCAATCCATAACTCTATTATTGTTTTTGTTTTAAAATTTCGTATTGAATGCAAATATATTTGACTATAGTTTCGTATCGATAATAATTCATGACCGCAGAACGCATTTCTGAACACATTACGTTGGACACATAATTACGATGAATTATGTGGCACATGTGATAAAACAAATTCGGTTGAAGTTTGGATCCATTTTCTCACGATGAGTAGAGAAAGGAACTATGAGCAAGACTTTCTAAAGGGTTGCTATCATTCAAAATAGTTTCAAAGTCAAAAATATCATTTTGCTATTTTTTAAAAGGCGAATTTTAAAATTTCAGATTTTACGATAATTATTACCTTTGCATTTGAAATTTTTTGCATATTCAAATACCATTTTGATACTTTTTATTTATGTAACATTGTATTTAGCTACATTGAGAATCTTTTTGAGGTTAACATCAACCTAATAGCCACAAATCCTTACACGTTTTGCGACATCTTTGTTTAGTAGTTCAATTATTTAGTTGCACTTTTGATATCTCTCAATCCATAACTCTATTATTGTTTTTGTTTTAAAATTTCGTATTGAATGCGAATATATTTGACTATATTTTCGTTTCCATAATAATTCATGGCCGCAGAACACATTTTTGAACACATTACGTTGGACACATAATTATGCTGAATTATGTGGCACATGTGATAAAATAATTTCGGTTGAAGATTGTATCCATTTTCGCACGAGGAATAGAGAAAGGCACTACGAGCAAGACTTCGTTTAGGGTTGCTGCCATTCAAAATAGTTTCAAAGTCGAAAAAAGTCGTTTTGCTATTTTTAAAAGGCTAATTTTGAATTTTCAGATTTTACGATGATTATTACCTTTGCATTTGAAATTTTATGCATATCTAAATACCATTAATATACTTGTTATTTATGTAACATTGTATTTAGGTACATTCGGAATCTTTTTGACGTTAATATCGCCCCACTACTAATAAATCCTTGCTCGTTTTGCGACATCTTGATTTAATGGTTCAATTATTTATTGGCACTTTTTGATATCTCTCAATCCATAACACTTTTATAGTTTTTGTTTTAAAATTTCGTGTTGAATGAAAAATTATTTGACTATAGTTTAATTCGATAATAATTCATGGCCGCAGAACACATTTTTAAACACATTACGTTCGCCACATAATTATGCTGAATTATGTGGCACATGTGATAAAACAATTTCGGTTGAAGACTTCGTATAGGGTTGCTACCATTCGAAATAGTTTCATAGTTCGTTTTGCCATTTTTAATAGGCAAATTTTAAATTTTCAGATTTTACTATATTTATTACCTCCGTATTTGAATTTTTATGCATATTTAAATACTATTTTGATACTTTTTATTTATGTAACATTGTATTTAGGTACATTGAGAATCTTTTTGAGGTTAAAATCACCCCACTAGCCACAAATTCTTACACGTTTTGTGACATCTTGGTTTAATGTTTCAATTATTTAGTGGCACTTTTTAATATCTCTCAACCCATAACTCTATTACTGTTTTTGTTTTAAAATTTTGTATTGAATGCGAATAATTTGACTATAGTTTCGTTTTGATAATAATTCATGCCGCAAAACACATTTTTGAACACATTACGTTGGACACATAATTATGGTGAATTATGTGGCACATGTGATAAAACAATTTAGGTTGAAGATTGGATCCATTTTCGCATGATGAATAGAGAAAGGCACTACGAACAAGACTTCTTATAGGGTTGCTGCCATTCGAAATAATTTCAAAGACAAAAAAGTCGTTTTGCTATTTTTAAAAGGTAAATTTTGAATTTTCAGATTTGTCGATAATTATTACCTTTGCATTTGAATTTTTATGCATATTAAAATACCATTTTAATACTTGTTATTTATGTAACATTGTATTTTGGTACATTTAGAATCTTTTTGAGATTAATATCACCCCACTAGCCACAATTCCTTACACGTTTCGCACATCTTGGTTTAATGATTTAATTATTTAGTGGCACTTTTTGATATCTCTCAAATCATAACTCTATTATTGTTTTGTTTTTAAAATTTCGTATTGAATGCGAATATATTTGACTATAGTTTCATTTCTATAATAATTTATGGTCGTAAAACACAATTTTGAACACATCACATTTGCCACGTTATTATGCTGAATTATGTGGCACATGTGATAAAACAATTTCGGTTGAAGATTGGATCCGTTTTCACACGATGACTAGAGAAAGGCACTAGAAGAAAGACTTCTTAAAGGGTTGATGCCATTCAAAATAGTTTCAGCATCGAAAAAGTCATTTTGCTATTTTTAAATGGCGAATTTTGAACTTTCAGATTTTACGATAATTATTACATTTGCCTTTGAATTTTTATGCATATTTAAATACAATTTTTATAATTGTTATTTATGTAACATTGTATTTAGATACATTGAGAATCTTTTTGAGGTTAATATCACGCCACTAGCCACAAATCCTTACACATTTTGTGACATCTTGGTTTAATGGTTCAATTATTTAGTGGCACTTTTTAATATCTCTCAATCCATAACTCTATTAATGTTTTTGTTTTAAAATTTCGTATCGAATGCTTGTAAATTTGAATATAGTTTCGTTTCAATAATAATTCATGGCTGCAGAACACATGTTTGAACACATTACGTTTGCCACATAATTATGCTGAATTATGTGACACATGTGATAAAATAATGTTGGTTGAAGCTTGGATCCATTTTCACACGATGACTAGATAAAGGCAGTACGAACAAGACTATCTAAAGGGTTGATGCCATTCTAAATTGTTTCAATGCTGAAAAAGCCATTTTGCTATTTTTAAAAGGCAAAATTTGAACTTTCAGATTTTGCGATAATTATTACCTTTGTATTTAAATTTTTATGCATATTTAAACACCATTTTGATACTTGTTATTTATATAACATTGTATTTAGGTACATTAAGAATCTTTTTGAGGTTAATATCTCTCCACTAGCTACAAATCCTAACACGTTTTGCAACATCTTAGTTTCAACGTAATAATAGTTTCAACGTCGAAAAAGTCGTTTTGCTAGTTTTAAAAGGCGAATTTTGAACTTTCGGATTTTTCGATAATTATTACCTTTGCATTTGAATTTTTATGCATATTTAAATACCATATTGATACTTGTTACTGTGACGCCCTCATCTCAGCACTCAGAGGTAAGACGTCACTTCATGGGTCCAGGTTATAGTTAACGATGTCGAAGCATGGCGTTTGATAGTTTTCATTAATATAGTATGGTTCATGGTTACAAGTGCAAGATTTAAGTTTACAAAATGAAGTAACAAGTTTTAATAAAATAATGTCCATGTATGCAAGCATCGGTAGGCCAAGTCTCATGACTTTCAAGATGCAACTAATCTTGACCGTGACCAGGAATGCGGAAGGGAATACCTTAGTTACCTGACGTCAACATAAAGTTGGTGAGTTCATAGGTTTGTGTGACGATCCGTCCAAATCCATATAGACGAATACGTCATTCATCGATATCATTGCGAGGTATTTGACCTCTATATGATACGTTTTGTAAACATTGCATTCTTTTGAAAAGGCACACCATAAATGAATATTTAAATCCAAGGTTTTCGACATCTAATGATTTCTACATATAAACAATCACCGTAAATAATAGTTCACAATAATACTTCCGTTGACAATGCAGTCAAAATAGATACATGGTGATGATTTTGTGAATGCAACGTTTTCTCGAATAAAGCAAGTATGACTCCATGCACATAGCTTGTATAACATATAAGCAAACAGCGGAAGACTTCTAGGAACCTGAGAATAAACATGCTAACAAGTGTCAACACAAAGGTTGGTGAGTTCATAATTTTAATGTTTCGCATAATCTGTATATAAAGGTGGATCACAAGATTTCAGTTGTTTCATCCAGAAACATTTATGAAAATATTCTACAAGATTGAGCACCCTGGTAACTAAGCTTTAACGTTATAATAAGTACCCTTGTTTTAATATACATGCAACCAACATGTACAATACACGTAATCCAACGTGTACTAAACTCAAATAGCATATGTCTGTTTTATAGTTTAGGCTAGGGTTTCTATACCTGGAACAGACGGGGATGTCAAGCCCTATGGATCCATATACAACTATTCGCGCCCACCAGTTCTTATAACTGGCAGTTACTAGTTACCAAAGCTAAGGGATTTTTGGTTCAAACTCGGTGTAGAATTTAGTATGTACTTGTATCCATTGCGTTTAAAATAAAGTGCATGTATTCTCAGTCCAAAATATAGATTGCAAAAGCAATTAAAAAGGGAGCAAATGAAACTCACCTTAGCAGCACATAAAGTCGTTCACCGAAATGTGACCGAAACTCAGAATACCAAATAACCGTAGATCTCAACCTAGAGAACATATGTTGGTCAATAAATGTCTATCAAGCTAGGTCAGGTCATAGTGTATCACAATCCTAATGCTCGAGATCGACATACAAAAGTCATTTCAAAAAGTCAATCTGACTCAATACTATAGTTGAATGATTATGGCAATCGAAACATTTTAACATTTCATATAGTTTCCTAATACTTGTAAAATTAGATTATAGTGTTTATAACGCTTTAAAACATGATAAGACAGTCAACTTTGACAATTGATCAACAAAACAAAACGTACCTTATATAGAAATTCATTTACTCGATTAGTAATATTTAAAAATCTAATTTATCAATCTTATAAACAAGTTGTTTAAATATCAATTGTAGATTCAAAAGCAATTTCAATTAATGTTAATCATAATTCAGTTGACCATATCTTTTAATTCGTTCATCGAAATCACGCGATTTCTAAATGAAAAGTTAATAATTTTTCGCCAGCTTTCCAAAAATATGCCTATCATATACTTTATATCAGTAGTGAAATGTCCCGTTCTTATTGATTAAAAACGTTCCATATTAATTGATTTCGTTGCGAGGTTTTGACCTCTATATGAGACGTTTTTCAAAGACTGCATTCATTTTAAAACAAACCATAACCTTTATTTCATCAATAAAGGTTTAAAAAGATTTACGTAGATTATCAAATAATGATAATCTAAAATATCCTGTTTACACACGACCATTACATAATGGTTTACAATACAAATATGTTACAACAAAATAAGTTTCTTGAATGCAGTTTTTACACAATATTATACAAGCATGGACTCCAAATCTTGTCCTTATTTAAGTATGCGATAGCGGAAGCTCTTAATAATCACCTGAGAATAAACATGCTTAAAACGTCAACAAAAATATTGGTGAGTTATAGGTTTAACCTATATATATATATCAAATCATAATAATAGATCACAAGATTTCATATTTCAATACACATCCCATACATAGAGATAAAAATCATTCATATGGTGAACACCTGGTAACCGACATTAACAAGATGCATATATAAGAATATCCCCATCATTCCGGGACACCCTTCGGATATGATATAAATTTCGAAGTACTAAAGCATCCGGTACTTTGGATGGGGCTTGTTGGGCCCGATAGATCTATCTTTAGGATTCGCGTCAATTAGGGTGTCTGTTCCCTAATTCTTAGATTACCAGACTTAATAAAAAGGGGCATATTCGATTTCGATAATTCAACCATAGAATGTAGTTTCACGTACTTGTGTCTATTTTGTAAATCATTTATAAAACCTGCATGTATTCTCATCCCAAAAATATTAGATTTTAAAAGTGGGACTATAACTCACTTTCACATATTTTTACTTCGTCGGGAAGTAAGACTTGGCCACTGGTTGATTCACGAACCTATAACAATATATACATATATATCAAAGTATGTTCAAAATATATTTACAACACTTTTAATATATTTTGATGTTTTAAGTTTATTAAGTCAGCTGTCCTCGTTAGTAACCTACAACTAGTTGTCCACAGTTAGATGTACAGAAATAAATCGATAAATATTATCTTGAATCAATACATGACCCAGTTTATACGTATCTCAGTATTGATCACAACTCAAACTATATATATTTTGGAATCAACCTCAACCCTGTATAGCTAACTCCAACATTCACATATAGAGTGTCTATGGTTGTTCCGAAATATATATAGATGTGTCGACATGATAGGTCGAAACATTGTATACGTGTCTATGGTATCTCAAGATTACATAATATACAATACAAGTTGATTAAGTTATGGTTGGAATAGATTTGTTACCAATTTTCACGTAGCTAAAATGAGAAAAATTATCCATTCTTGTTTTACCCATAACTTCTTCATTTTAAATCCGTTTTGAGTGAATCAAATTGCTATGGTTTCATATTGAACTCTATTTTATGAATCTAAACAGAAAAAGTATAGGTTTATAGTCGGAAAAATAAGTTACAAGTCATTTTTGTAAAGGTAGTCATTTCAGTCGAAAGAACGACGTCTAGATGACCATTTTAGAAAACATACTTCCACTTTGAGTTTAACCATAATTTTTGGATATAGTTTCATGTTCATAATAAAAATCATTTTCTCAGAATAACAACTTTTAAATCAAAGTTTATCATAGTTTTTAATTAACTAACCCAAAACAGCCCGCGGTGTTACTACGACGGCGTAAATCCGGTTTTACGGTGTTTTCGTGTTTCCAGGTTTTAAATCATTAAGTTAGAATATCATATAGATATAGAACATGTGTTTAGTTGATTTTAAAAGTCAAGTTAGAAGGATTAACTTTTGTTTGCGAACAAGTTTAGAATTAACTAAACTATGTTCTAGTGATTACAAGTTTAAACCTTCGAATAAGATAGCTTTATATGTATGAATCGAATGATGTTATGAACATCATTACTACCTTAAGTTCCTTGGATAAACCTACTAGAAAAGAGAAAAATGGATCTAGCTTCAACGGATCCTTGGATGGCTCGAAGTTCTTGAAGCAGAATCATGACACGAAAACAAGTTCAAGTAAGATCATCACTTGAAATAAGATTGTTATAGTTATAGAAATTGAACCAAAGTTTGAATATGATTATTACCTTGTATTAGAATGATAACCTACTGTAAGAAACAAAGATTTCTTGAGGTTGGATGATCACCTTACAAGATTGGAAGTGAGCTAGCAAACTTGAAAGTATTCTTGATTTTATGTAACTAGAACTTGTAGAATTTATGAAGAACACTTAGAACATGAAGATAGAACTTGAGAGAGATCAATTAGATGAATAAAATTGAAGAATGAAAGTGTTTGTAGGTGTTTTTGGTCGTTGGTGTATGGATTAGATATAAAGGATATGTAATTTTGTTTTCATGTAAATAAGTCATGAATGATTACTCATATTTTTGTAATTTTATGAGATATTTCATGCTAGTTGCCAAATGATGGTTCCCACATGTGTTAGGTGACTCACATGGGCTGCTAAGAGCTGATAATTGGAGTGTATATACCAATAGTACATACATCTAAAAGCTGTGTATTGTACGAGTACGAATACGGGTGCATACGAGTAGAATTGTTGATGAAACTGAACGAGGATGTAATTGTAAGAATTTTTGTTAAGTAGAAGTATTTTGATAAGTGTATTGAAGTCTTTCAAAAGTGTATAAATACATATTAAAACACTACATGTATATACATTTTAACTGAGTCGTTAAGTCATCGTTAGTCGTTACATGTAAGTGTTGTTTTGAAACCTTTAGGTTAACGATCTTGTTAAATGTTGTTAACCCAATGTTTATAATATCAAATAAGATTTTAAATTATTATATTATCATGATATTATCATGTTTGAATATCTCTTAATATGATATATATACATTAAATGTCTTTACAACGATAATCGTTACATATATGTCTCGTTTAAAAATCATTAAGTTAGTAGTCTTGTTTTTACATATGTAGTTCATTGTTAATATACTTAATGATATGTTTACTTATCATAGTATCATGTTAACTATATATATATCCATATATATGTCATCATATAGTTTTTACAAGTTTTAACGTTCGTGAATCACCGGTCAACTTGGGTGGTCAATTGTCTATATGAAATATATTTCAATTAATCAAGTATTAACAAGTTTGATTGCTTAACATGTTGGAAACATTTAATCATGTAAATATCAATCTCAATTAATATATATAAACATGGAAAAGTTCGGGTCACTACAGTACCTACCCGTTAAATAAATTTCGTCCCGAAATTTTAAGCTGTTGAAGGTGTTGACGAATCTTCTGGAAATAGATGCGGGTATTTCTTCTTCATCTGATCTTCATGCTCCCAGGTGAACTCGGGTCCTCTACGAGCATTCCATCGAACCTTAACAATTGGTATCTTGTTTTGCTTAAGTCTTTTAACCTCACGATCCATTATTTCGACGGGTTCTTCGATGAATTGGAGTTTTTCGTTGATTTGGATTTCATCTAACGGAATAGTGAGATCTCCTTTAGCAAAACATTTCTTCAAATTCGAGACGTGGAAAGTGTTATGTACAGCCGCGAGTTGTTGAGGTAACTCAAGTCAGTAAGCTACTGGTCCGACACGATCAATAATCTTGAATGGTCCAATATACCTTGGATTTAATTTCCCTCGTTTACCAAATCGAACAACGCCTTTCCAAGGTGCAACTTTAAGCATGACCATCTCTATAATTTCAAATTCTATATCTTTTCTTTTAATGTCAGCGTAGCTCTTTTGTCGACTTTGGGCGGTTTTCAACCGTTGTTGAATTTGGATGATCTTCTCGGTAGTTTCTTGTATAATCTCCGGACCCGTAATCTGTCTATCCCCCACTTCACTCCAACAAATCGGAGACCTGCACTTTCTACCATAAAGTGCTTCAAACGGCGCCATCTCAATGCTTGAATGGTAGCTGTTGTTGTAGGAAAATTCTGCTAACGGTAGATGTCGATCCCAACTGTTTCCGAAATCAATAACACATGCTCGTAGCATGTCTTCAAGCGTTTGTATCGTCCTTTCGCTCTGCCCATCAGTTTGTGGATGATAGGCAGTACTCATGTCTAGACGAGTTCCTAATGCTTGCTGTAATGTCTGCCAGAATCTTGAAATAAATCTGCCATCCCTATCAGAGATAATAGAGATTGGTATTCCGTGTCTGGAGACGACTTCCTTCAAATACAGTCGTGCTAACTTCTCCATCTTGTCATCTTCTCTTATTGGCAGGAAGTGTGCTGATTTGGTGAGACGATCAACTATTACCCAAATAGTATCAAAACCACTTGCAGTCCTTGGCAATTTAGTGATGAAATCCATGGTAATGTTTTCCCATTTCCATTCCGGGATTTCGGGTTGTTGAAGTAGACCTGATGGTTTCTGATGCTCAGCTTTGACCTTAGAACACGTCAAACATTCTCCTACATATTTAGCAACATCGGCTTTCATACCCGGCCACCAAAAATGTTTCTTGAGATCCTTGTACATCTTCCCCATTCCAGGATGTATTGAGTATCTGGTTTTATGAGCTTCTCTAAGTACCATTTCTCTCATATCTCCAAATTTTGGCACCCAAATCCTTTCAGCCCTATACCGGGTTCCGTCTTCCCGAATATTAAGATGCTTCTCCGATCCTTTAGGTATTTCATCCTTTAAATTTCCCTCTTTTAAAACTCCTTGTTGCGCCTCCTTTATTTGAGTAGTAAGGTTATTATGAATCATTATATTCATAGATTTTACTCGAATGGGTTCTCTGTCCTTCCTGCTCAAGGCATCGGCTACCACATTTGCCTTCCCCGAGTGGTAACGAATCTCAAAGTCGTAATCATTCAATAATTCAATCCACCTACGCTGCCTCATATTCAGTTGTTTCTGATTAAATATGTGTTGAAGACTTTTGTGGTCGGTATATATAATACTTTTGACCCCATATAAGCAGTGCCTCCAAGTCTTTAAAGCAAAAACAACCGCGCCTAATTCCAAATCATGCGTCGTATAATTTTGTTCATGAATCTTCAATTGTCTAGACGCATAAGCAATCACCTTCGTTCGTTGCATTAATACACAACCGAGACCTTGCTTTGATGCGTCACAATAAATCACAAAATCATCATTCCCTTCAGGCAATGACAATATAGGTGCCGTAGTTAGCTTTTTCTTCAATAACTGAAACGCTTTCTCTTGTTCATCCTTCCATTCAAATTTCTTCCCTTTATGCGTTAATGCAGTCAAGGGTTTTGCTATTCTGGAAAAGTCTTGGATGAACCTTCTATAGTAACCAGCTAGTCCTAAAAACTGGCGTATGTGTTTCGGAGTTTTCGGGGTTTCCCACTTTTCAACAGTTTCTATCTTTGCCGGATCCACCTTAATACCTTCTTTGTTCACTATGTGACCGAGGAATTGAACTTCTTCCAACCAAAATGCACACTTTGAAAACTTAGCGTACAATTCTTCCTTCCTCAATACTTCTAACACCTTTCTCAAATGTTCACCGTGTTCTTGGTCATTCTTTGAGTAAATAAGTATGTCATCAATGAAAACAATGACAAACTTGTCAAGGTATGGTCCACACACTCGGTTCATAAGGTCCATGAACACAGCTGGTGCATTAGTTAAACCAAACGGCATGACCATAAACTCGTAATGACCGTAACGTGTTCTGAAAGCAGTCTTTGGAATATCATCTTCTTTCACCCGCATTTGATGATACCCGGAACGTAAGTCAATCTTTGAATAAACAAACGAGCCTTGTAGTTGATCAAATAAGTCATCGATTCTCGGTAGTGGGTAGCGGTTCTTGATGGTAAGTTTGTTCAACTCTCGGTAGTCGATACACAACCTGAATGTACCATCTTTCTTCTTGACAAACAAAACAGGAGCTCCCCACGGTGATGTGCTTGGTCGAATGAAACCACGCTCTAAAAGTTCTTGTAATTGGCTTTGTAGTTCTTTCATCTCGCTGGGTGCGAGTTTGTAAGGAGCACGAGCTATTGGTGCAGCTCCTGGTACAAGATCTATTTGAAATTCAACGGATCGATGTGGGGGTAATCCCGGTAATTCTTTCGAAAATACATCAGGAAATTCTTTTGCGACGGGAACATCATTGATGCTCTTTTCTTCAGTTTGTACTTTCTCAACGTGTGCTAGAACAGCATAGCAACCTTTTCTTATTAGTTTTTGTGCCTTCAAATTACTAATAAGATGTAGCTTCGTGTTGCCCTTTTCTCCGTACACCATTAAGGGTTTTCCTTTTTCTCGTATAATGCGAATTGCATTTTTGTAACAAACGATCTCCGCTTTCACTTCTTTCAACCAGTCCATACCGATTATCACATCAAAACTCCCTAACTCTACTGGTATCAAATCAATCTTAAATGTTTCGCTAACCAGTTTAATTTCTCGATTCCGACATATATTATCTGCTGAAATTAATTTACCATTTGCTAATTCGAGTAAAAATTTACTATCCAAAGGCGTCAATGGACAACTTAATTTAGCACAAAAATCTCTACTCATATAGCTTCTATCCGCACCCGAATCAAATAAAACGTAAGCAGATTTATTGTCAATAAGAAACGTACCCGTAACAAGCTCCGGGTCTTCCTGTGCCTCTGCCGCATTAATATTGAAAACTCTTCCACGGCCTTGTCCATTCGTGTTCTCCTGGTTCGGGCAATTTCTAATAATGTGGCCCGGTTTTCCACATTTATAACAAACTACATTGGCATAACTTGCTCCGACACTACTTGCTCCGCCATTACTCGTTCCGACACCATTTGTTCCTTTCGTTCTATTAACCCCTGGTCCGTAGACCTCACACTTCGCCGCGCTATGACCATTTCTTTTACACTTGTTGCAAAATTTGGTGCAGAACCCCGAGTGATTCTTTTCACACCTTTGGCATAGCTGCTTCTGATTGTTGTTGTTGTTGCGGTTATTATTGTTGTTGGGATGATTGTTGTAGTTGCTGTTGTTGTTGTTGTTGTTGTTGGGCCGTTTGTTGTAGTTGCGATTGATGTTGCGATTGTTGGGATAATTGTTGCGATTATTGTTGTAATTGCTGTTGTTGTTGTATTGGTGATTCTTATCACCGTTTTCCTCCCACTTTCTTTTGACTTGCTTCACATTGGCCTCTTCAGCAGTCTGTTCTTTAATTCTTTCTTCAATCTGGTTCACGAGTTTGTGAGCCATTCTACATGCCTGTTGTATGGAGGCGGGCTCGTGTGAACTTATATCTTCTTGGATTCTTTTCGGTAATCCTTTCACAAACGCGTCGATCTTCTCTTCCTCATCTTCGAATGCTCCCGGACACAATAGGCACAATTCTGTGAATCGTCTTTCGTACGTGGTAATATCAAATCCTTGGGTTCGTAACCCTCTAAGTTCTGTCTTGAGCTTATTGACCTCGGTTCTGGGACGGTACTTCTCGTTCATCAAGTGCTTGAATGCTGACCACGGTAGTGCGTACGCATCGTCTTGTCCCACTTGCTCTAGATAGGTATTCCACCATGTTAACGCAGAACCTGTGAAGGTATGCGTAGCGTACTTCACTTTGTCCTCTTCAGTACACTTACTTATGGCAAACACAGATTCGACCTTCTCAGTCCACCGTTTCAATCCGATCGTCCTTCAGTTCCATCAAATTCCAAAGGTTTGCAGGCAGTGAATTCTTTGTAGGTGCATCCTACACGATTTCCTGTACTGCTAGATCCAAGGTTATTGTTGGTATGTAGCGCAGCCTGTACTGCGGCTATGTTTGAAGCTAGAAAAGTACGGAATTCCTCTTCATTCATATTCACGGTGTGTCGAGTAGTCGGTGCCATTTCCTTCAAAATAGTTAAATGGAACAAGTTAATCATACATAATATTAAGAGTAGTTAATAGTATTTCATAGCATAATATGAACTCATTTATAAAAGCTTTTTCTTCATATTAGCATTTTATAAGTTTAAATTCGGGTAGTACCTACCCGTTAAGTTCATACTTAGTAGCTAATATACAATTCAACTACTACAATTCTATATGAAAAACTTATTGTAATAATATTTCGCGTTCAAACTTTTATACAATATTTTACAAACTTACAATACCGCTTATTTTACATAAAGCATGAAATATAGCACAAAATAACTTTGATACAAGATAGTTGTGAAGATAATCCTAGCTAGTACACAAGTCGTTCAGCAAAGGCAATAAAGACACGTAATTCATACGTCCAGAAACAAGTCATGCATTCTGGTTTTACTAGAACTACTTCCCATCCTTGGTCTTGTGGAACATAACCGTTATGTCCGTTGATAAGACAGCGTGTTGTAACGTCGTCAAAGGGACGAGGGTTACGTAATGTCCAACAGTCCCGTAACAATCTAAAAACCTCATTTCTTACCCCAATTACCGACTCCGTCACTTGTGGGAACGTTTTGTTTAATAGTTGTAGCCCGATGTTCTTGTTCTCACTTTGGTGAGAAGCGAACATTACTAATCCGTAAGCATAACATGCTTCTTTATGTTGCATGTTAGCCGCTTTTTCTAAATCACTAAGTCCAATATTCGGATATATTGAGTCAAAATAATTTCTTAACCCATTGCGTAAAATAGCATTTGGGTTCCCCACAATATATGCGTCAAAGTAAACACATCGTAACTTATGGATTTCCCAATGTGATATCCCCCATCTTTCGAACGAAAGCCTTTTATAAACCAAGGCATTCTTGGAACGTTCTTCGAATGTCTTACAAACTGATCTCGCCTTAAATAGTTGTGCCGAAGAATTTTGACCAACTCTAGACAAGATTTCATCAATCATGTCTCTGGGTAGGTCTCTTAAAATATTGGGTTGTCTATCCATTTTGTGTTTTTATACTGTAAAATAGACAAGTGTTAGATTCATAAAAAAAAATACTTATTAATACAAGCAATTTTTACATATATCATAAAGCATAAGCACACTATATTACATATATTACACCACACGAATACAACTATCTTATTCCGACTCGCTTGTTTCTTCTTCTTCGGTTTTGGTTCGTTTTGCCAAGTTTCTTGGGATATATGATGTTCCCCTAATACGAGCCGTCGTTTTCCACATTGGTTTAGAAAAACGTGGTGGTTTAGAGGTTCCCGGGTCATTGTTACAACTTAAGGACTTCGGGGGTTGACGATACATATAAAGTTCATCGGGGTTGGAATTAGATTTCTCTATTTTTATGCCCTTTCCTTTATTGTTCTCTTTTGCCTTATTAAATTGTGTTAGGGTAATTTCTATAACATCATCGGATTCCTTGTCGGGATCCGATTCATCGGAGAATTGGTAATCCTCCCAATACTTTGCTTCCTTGGCGGAAACACCATTGACCATAATTAACTTTGGTCGGTTGGTTGAGGATTTTCTTCTACTTAACCGTTTTATTATTTCCCCCACTGGTTCCGATTCTTCTTCCGGTTCCGATTCTTCTTCCGGTTCCGATTCTTCTTCCGGTTCCGACTCTTCTTCCGGTTCCTCTTCGGGAACTTGTGAATCAGTCCACGAATTATTTCAATTTATATTTGACTCTTCGTTATTATTAGGTGAGTCAATGGGACTTGTTCTAGAGGTAGACATCTATCACATAATATCAAACACGTTAAGAGATTAATATATCACATAATATTCACATGTTAAAAATATATAGTTTCCAACAAAATTTGTTAAGCAATCATTTTTCAAGTAAACACGGTCGAAGTCCAGACTCACTAATGCATCCTAACAAACTCGATAAGAGACACTAATACAAAATTCTGGTTCTCTAAGACCAACGCTCTGATACCAACTGAAATGTCCCGTTCTTATTGATTAAAAACGTTCCATATTAATTGATTTCGTTGCGAGGTTTTGACCTCTATATGAGACGTTTTTCAAAGACTGCATTCATTTTAAAACAAACCATAACCTTTATTTCATCAAATAATGATAATGATAATCTAAAATATCCTGTTTACACACGACCATTACATAATGGTTTACAATACAAATATGTTACAACAAAATAAGTTTCTTGAATGCAGTTTTTACACAATATTATACAAGCATGGACTCCAAATCTCGTCCTTATTTAAGTATGCGATAGCGGAAGCTCTTAATAATCACCTGAGAATAAACATGCTTAAAACGTCAACAAAAATGTTGGTGAGTTATAGGTTTAACCTATATATATATATATATCAAATCATAATAATAGATCACAAGATTTCATATTTCAATACACATCCCATACATAGAGATAAAAATCATTCATATGGTGAACACCTGGTAACCGACATTAACAAGATGCATATATAAGAATATCCCCATCATTCCGGGACACCCTTCGGATATGATATAAATTTCGAAGTACTAAAACATCCGGTACTTTGGATGGGGCTTGTTGGGCCCGATAGATCTATCTTTAGGATTCGCGTCAATTAGGGTATCTGTTCCCTAATTCTTAGATTACCAGACTTAATAAAAAGGAGCATATTCGATTTCGATAATTCAACCATAGAATGTAGTTTCACGTACTTGTGTCTATTTTGTAAATCATTTATAAAACCTGCATGTATTCTCATCCCAAAAATATTATATTTTAAAAGTGGGACTATAACTCACTTTCACATGTTTTTACTTCGTCGGGAAGTAAGACTTGGCCACTGGTTGATTCACGAACCTATAACAATATATACATATATATCAAAGTATGTTCAAAATATATTTACAACACTTTTAATATATTTTGATGTTTTAAGTTTATTAAGTCAGCTGTCCTCGTTAGTAACCTACAACTAGTTGTCCACAGTTAGATGTACAGAAATAAATCGATAAATATTATCTTGAATCAATCCACGACCCAGTGTATACGTATCTCAGTATTGATCACAACTCAAACTATATATATTTTGGAATCAACCTCAACCCTGTATAGCTAACTCCAACATTCACATATAGAGTGTCTATGGTTGTTCCGAAATATATATAGATGTGTCGACATGATAGGTCGAAACATTGTATACGTATCTATGGTATCTCAAGATTACATAATATACAATACAAGTTGATTAAGTTATGGTTGGAATAGATTTGTTACCAATTTTCACGTAGCTAAAATGAGAAAAATTATCCATTCTTGTTTTACCCATAACTTCTTCATTTTAAATCCGTTTTGAGTGAATCAAATTGCTATGGTTTCATATTGAACTCTATTTTATGAATCTAAACAGAAAAAGTATAGGTTTATAGTCGGAAAAATAAGTTACAAGTCATTTTTGTAAAGGTAGTCATTTCAGTCGAAAGAACGACGTCTAGATGACCATTTTAGAAAACATACTTCCACTTTGAGTTTAACCATAATTTTTGGATATAGTTTCATGTTCATAATAAAAATCATTTTCTCAGAATAACAACTTTTAAATCAAAGTTTATCATAGTTTTTAATTAACTAACCCAAAACAGCCCGCGGTGTTACTACGACGGCGTAAATCCGGTTTTACGGTGTTTTTCGTGTTTCCAGGTTTTAAATCATTAAGTTAGCATATCATATAGATATAGAACATGTGTTTAGTTGATTTTAAAAGTCAAGTTAGAAGGATTAACTTTTGTTTGCGAACAAGTTTAGAATTAACTAAACTATGTTCTAGTGATTACAAGTTTAAACCTTCGAATAAGATAGCTTTATATGTATGAATCGAATGATGTTATGAACATCATTACTACCTTAAGTTCCTTGGATAAACCTACTGGAAAAGAGAAAAATGGATCTAGCTTCAACGGATCCTTGGATGGCTCGAAGTTCTTGAAGCAGAATCATGACACGAAAACAAGTTCAAGTAAGATCATCACTTGAAATAAAATTGTTATAGTTATAGAAATTGAACCAAAGTTTGAATATGATTATTACCTTGTATTAGAATGATAACCTACTGTAAGAAACAAAGATTTCTTGAGGTTGGATGATCACCTTACAAGATTGGAAGTGAGCTAGCAAACTTGAAAGTATTCTTGATTTTATGTAACTAGAACTTGTAGAATTTATGAAGAACACTTAGAACATGAAGATAGAACTTGAGAGAGATCAATTAGATGAAGAAAATTGAAGAATGAAAGTGTTTGTAGGTTTTTTTGGTCGTTGGTGTATGGATTAGATATAAAGGATATGTAATTTTGTTTTCATGTAAATAAGTCATGAATGATTACTCATATTTTTATAATTTTATGAGATATTTCATGCTAGTTGCCAAATGATGGTTCCCACATGTGTTAGGTGACTCACATGGGCTGCTAAGAGCTGATCATTGGAGTGTATATACCAATAGTACATACATCTAAAAGCTGTGTATTGTACGAGTACGAATACGGGTGCATACGAGTAGAATTGTTGATGAAACTGAACGAGGATGTAATTGTAAGCATTTTTGTTAAGTAGAAGTATTTTGATAAGTGTATTGAAGTCTTTCAAAAGTGTATAAATACATATTAAAACACTACATGTATATACATTTTAACTGAGTCGTTAAGTCATCGTTAGTCGTTACATGTAAGTGTTGTTTTGAAACCTTTAGGTTAACGATCTTGTTAAATGTTGTTAACCCAATGTTTATAATATCAAATGAGATTTTAAATTATTATATTATCATGATATTATCATGTTTGAATATCTCTTAATATGATATATATACATTAAATGTCTTTACAACGATAATCGTTACATATATGTCTCGTTTAAAAATCATTAAGTTAATAGTCTTGTTTTTACATATGTAGTTCATTGTTAATATACTTAATGATATGTTTACTTATCATAGTATCATGTTAACTATATATATCCATATATATGTCATCATATAGTTTTTACAAGTTTTAACGTTCGTGAATCACCGGTCAACTTGAGTGGTCAATTGTCTATATGAAATATATTTCAATTAATCAAGTCTTAACAAGTTTGATTGCTTAACATGTTGGAAACATTTAATCATGTAAATATCAATCTCAATTAATATATATAAACATGGAAAAGTTCGGGTCACTACAAGTAGCATATGTATTAAATTCGTGATTCATCATAAAATATCTAACGACAAAATTAAAGCATACAAGCATGCATAAACATATATACTCGAGCACTAGTCAGGGATACACTATTAATATATAAAAGTTGAGATATGAATGCTCACGTATCAATATTGAGATTCAATATTGCAGGAAAGTACGTAGACACAACGTAGATGATAAACACTAGGTTTCACTCACGAGCTATACTCCCGAACTATACCCATAACCTCCATAGTTATAACCCATAATTTCCTTAGCTCTATCCCGTTCAAAAAGCTAGTTTTGAAATAATTCGCTCATGACTCTGTCGTAGTATTTTATGTATAATATTAATAATAATATAATACAAATAATAATAAGATTAATAATAATAATAATATTAATCTTAATATTAATAATTTAATAATTATAATAATAAATATATATATATATATATATATATATATATATATATATATATATATATATATATATATATATATATATACATATATATATATATAGGTACGAGAGAGATAGATGAAATATATGAATGAATCGAGCAGGATCATCGAGCTTTTATAGACAGGTTCTGTCCAGGGTCACCATGTGATTGCATGTCTCCCATGACCAATTCCCATGCGATCGCATGGGTTGGTTTTACAGCTCACAATTGTTTGTTTTCTAGTTCGTCGACATATTATTTAATTATATATAATATATTTAATTTATATAATTAATTATATATTATATTAAATTCACGTGCATAGTTGACTTGTAATTTTCATTTTGATGACTCGTACGTTGTTACTCGACTTATGTCTCGGTTCCGGTTTCTCGAACGCATTTTCGTACGCTTAGAAAACTAGTACTTTTCGTTACGCGACGTGTACCTTTATCAAAAATTAAACTTAATCATTGACAAACTATATCACTCGAATTGTAGCTTAATCAATTAAGTGTTTTGGTTATTTGCTTCTGTAAATCAACTCATCGTTGTTTATTAAAATATATTTAATAATATCGAAATGTTTTATAACTAAATTAATATATATTCAATATTCATAAACACGTTTTAAAATCACGTCACAAGTTATTCATACAATTAATTCTTAACAACAATATTCTAACTTATCGTATATATCCAAAGAGATATTTAAACCAATAAGTTTAATGCACAGTATTATATACTTAATACTTTGTTAACGTTTTCAAGTTATAGTGCATATATGTATCTATTTACATATAATTGTTCGCGAATCGTCAAGAATAAACGAAGGGTATTTGAACATATGAAAGTAGTTCAAAATATTGAGATTCAGTTTTACAGACTTTGTTTATCATGTCAGAAACATTAAATCATTTAAGGATTAAGTTTAAATTTGGTCGAAAATTTCCGGGTCATCACAGTTTGTAATAACTGTAATAAATGGACCACCAGATTTGTAAGTAATGATCATAAGTACAAATGTCCATATGTCATGAGCACTTGGTATCTAAGCTTAACGCAATCAGTCTTACCCCGTGTATGTAACACACTTAAACCAAAGTGTCATATTATGAAGTATTATACGCCCATTGACATGTTAGAATGATCAACCCGGGCGGGGATGTCAACCCCAATAGATCTATTCATAAGATTCGCGCTTACAAACATGTAATTAATTGATACCGAGTTAGGGGATTTGTAGTTTAGAACTCATGCACGTATGTAAGTAATGTACTTGTTTTCATAATTAAAACGTAAAGCAAGCAACGTATTCTCACCCCAAAGTAAAACATTTAAAAAATGGGGCTATGAAACTCACTGTAAGCAAAGCACGAAATTCAACGATTATGGGTTCGGGTTCGTGTGCGGTAATTCCGAGACAAGTGACCTAAGTTATAAGAGGGTGGTCAGAGTATATACAACACCTAGTAATAAAGGTGGGTTGTATTTAAGTCACTTTTATGTACGTTAATGTGTTCAGTTTTAAACCAACGACTTGGTTTATGAAAAAGAAAAGAACAACTGTTTTAGAAAAAGGTTGTCTAAAACTCATAACTCCGAGAGGTAATAAGTATCACAATTTATAACATGTGTTCATAAGTCTAAGTCTGAGATGTAGCTTATTTAGTTACATTTTTAACAACTATGATCATGACCACTAAATCGAAGTATAAGTCTCCCATAAATGGGTTTCAAGTAGTAGTGGTCAAAACGTAGTTGTCGGACATACCGTTTTGCAAGAACCATATAAAATATTATACTTAACCAAATATTTCATATATTATGTCCAAAGTTGTAAAACATCATGAACCAAATATTTATAGTTTGCTACAGTTTTATAAGTCCTTGGTATGTAAGGTTTGAAATAGAAAACTAGACATACAAACACAAGGATCAACTTTAAGATAACATATATCTCTTGTCTCATTTCCATTTGTGTTGAATCCACTTATGAGAGTTAGATCTTTTTCTTATCTTCAAGAGCTATGTGATTACTTTTCTCATTATATGTTTAGATCATGAAAAGTTAACCTCAAAGCAACTAGTGGTTGAGATCAACAAATCTGGACACTATTTTGTACAAAACTAAACAAAATAGTAAAACTCAACACTAAGTCATATATTTTATACGAGAGCTTCAATAGATAATAAAGTTCATCTTAAAAGAAAAAAATCATATAAAAAGTCCACTTTTGATGGTTTACAGATGGAGGTAAAGTGTATCATCACTTTGAGACTAATTTTATGAATAACAACTAGAAAAAGCCAAAACTCTCTCATTTCGTAAGAAAAGGAAGTCATTCAACTTCTAGATGTTAGGTCATTGAGTTACCTTTTCAAATCCTAGATTCATATTTACATATTTGAAGTATATATTTATGAGTGATCATTTTATGACACGGAGGTCAGAATCACAACTCATTAAACATATGATTATAAAAAATAAAAAATAGCTAGACTCAAAAATATGAGATGATCCATACATCAAAAGTTAGATATAATCATATACTAACTTGTGGTAAAAAGATTTAAGCATAAAAACTTAGTTATCATATGGTTTAAGTCGTGTTTATGCAAATTTTTATTTTGGACATCTCACTTTAAGTAGTAAAGGATGTTTAAATGTAAGATCCATGTTTGTTATTTATTCATATACATAAAGTGAATTAATAACAACTCAAATAACATTTTAAATAAGTAAAATCTTATTTTCGAACACTTCAAGAACAAGGATGTAGATATTTAAGTGTGTATGTAAACACACCCTACAATGATACTTCTTTGTTCTTATTAAAGATCAAGAAAACTAAGAAGATGATAAGATAAAGACGAGTATTTACTTGAATATGAATATGAAGATGAATATTATGAAGATGAGGAATATACTTTTGATAGGAAATGTGTGTGAGTGATGTTGAGTGAATGTGAGTTAATGAGGATGAGTGTGGAGTTAAATAAGAAAAAGTCAAGCAAATATAGACATGGGGTATGGGGTGGCCGGCTATTTAGAGCCATAATAAAATAATTATTTTATAATAAAATTGTAGCCCTTGAAAATATCAATGTGTGGGTTTTTTAATCGTCCAAAACGGAGTTCGTATGAGTAAGATACACTTAAAATAGCGAGAGACAGTTAAAAACAAAATATCGAATATGTAGAGTATTTAATTCGTGAATTAAACACACTGAACGATTGTATTTTTAAAATACATGAGATATACATACATGAAAAAGACTTATCATGCCGGGAATTCGTAATCGTACGCGATCAGTAAGTTACGGGTTTTAAATCTGAACCGAAAGTTAGGGTAATGACAGTTATTTATGTAACATTGTATTCACGTACATTGAGAATCTTTTTGAGGTTAATATTACACCACTAGCCACAGATCCATACACGTTTTTCGACATCTTGGTATTATGGTTCAATTATTTTGAGGCACTTTTTGATATCTTTCAATTCATAACTCTATTATTGTTTTTGTTTTTAAAATTCGTATTGAATGTGAATATATTTGAATATAGTTTCATTTCGATAATAATTCATGGCACCGGAACACATTTTTGAACTCATTACGTTTGCCACATAATTATGCTGAATTATGTGGCACATATGATAAAACCATTTCGGTTGAAAATTGGATCCATTTTCGCACGATGACTAGAGAAAGGCACTAGGATCAAGACTTCCTAAAGGGTTGTTGCCATTCGAAATAGTTTCAACGTCGAAGAAGTCGTTTTGCTATTTTTAAAAGGCGAATTTTGAACTTTTAGATTTAACGATAATTATTACCTTTTGCATTTGAATTTTTATGTATATTTAAATAAAATTTTGATACTTATTATTTATGTTACATTGTATTTAGGCACATTGAGAATCTTTTTGAGGTTAATATCACCCCACTAGCCACAAATCCTTACACGTTTTACGACATCTTGGTTTAATAGTTTAATTATTTAGTGGCACTTTTTGATCTCTCAATCCATAACTCTATTATTGTTTTTGTTTTAACATTTCGTATTGAATGCGAATATATTTGACTATAGTTTCATTTCGATAATAATTCATGGCTGCAGAACATATTTTTGAACACATTACGTTTGACACATAGTTATGCTTAATTATGTGGCACATGTGATAAAACAATTCCGGTTGAAGATTGGATCCATTTTCGTATGATGATTTGAGAAAGGTACTATGAGCAAGACTTCCTATAGGGTTGCTGCCATTCGAAATAGTTTCAACGTCGAAAAGTCGTTTTGCTCTTTTTAAAAGGCGAATTTTCAATTTTTTAGATTTTACGATAGTTATTGTAACGACCCGGATTTTTCCATAGATGTATATGAGATTAATATTTACATAAATAAATGTTTCCAATATGTTAAGCAATCAAACTTGTTAAGACTTAAATATTCGAAACGGGTTATATATAAACGTTTGACCACCTAGTTCGTCCGACGATTCACGAACGTCATAACTTGTAATAATGATATAATGGGGTGTGTGTGTGTGTGTGTGTGTATATATATATATATATATATATATATATATATTTAAACTGATAAAATGATATTTAAGTATCTCATTAAGTATATTAACAATGAACTATATACATAAAATGAGACTACTAACTTAAGAATATCAAAATCATATATATGTAACGTTTAACAACGTAATAACTCTTAAGTTAAAATGAATATATATGTATTGTATTAAGATATATTAATACACTTTTGAAAGACTTTAATACATATATTAAAATACTTACACTCAACAAAGATAGCTATATTCGTATTCGCATTCAATTTTCTCAAGAATTCTACTCGTATTCATACGGTATTTTTACCCGTATTATACGCAGCTTCTATAAGTACTTATTATTGGTATATACCAATAGGAATTATCATGGGATTCCACTCTTGATTATGTCATGTATGACTAATCAAGTTTAACTTCTACCATGAACTAGTCAACTAATTAGAACTCCTTTTAACCCCACTCACCACTCACTTCATTTCATTTCCAATTTTCTTTCTAATTCTCTCTAAAAATACACACTCTTTCAAGAACACTTCTAGCTACTATTTTTCCAGCAAAAATTCATCAACTACAAGCTTTGATTATAATCTATAATCATCATAAGAAAGATCATTCAAGAACATATCAAGATAATTATCCAATTTCAAGAAGTTTGCTTCCAAAGTTTTAATCCATTTCAAGAACACTTCCAAGATCAAGAACATCCATCTATTCTTAGTAACTTTTCATTCTTAATCAAGGTAATAATCATATTTAAGCTTTGGTTCAATTTCTATAAACATAACTATCTTAAATTAAGTAGTAATCTTACTTAAACGTTGTTTCATTCCATGATTCTACTTCAAAAAATTTCAAGCTTTCAAGAACATCATCAAGCTCAAGATCAAATTTATATTTTCCAGAAACTTTGTTCATTTGATTTGAGGTAATAACCTTGTTTAAAATCTTGTTCGATTCATATTCATATAGCTATCTTATTTGGAGTATATAACTTGTAATCACTAGAACATAGTTTAGTTACTTCTAACTTGTTTGCAAACAAAGTTAATCCTTCTAACTTGACTCTTAAAATACTTAAACACATGTAATATATCTATATGATATGCTAACATAAGGATATATAACATAACCTGTAAATACAAAAAACACCTTAAAACTGAACATACGCCGTCGTAGAGAAATCAGGGGCTGTTTTAGGTTGGATATTTAAAACCTATCTTAAACTTTGAATTGAAATTTTGTATTCTGGGAAAATGTTATTTCATATGAACATGATAATATATCCAAAAATCATGGTTAAACTCAAAGTGGATGTATGTTTTTCAAAATGGTCATCAAGATGTCGATTTTACGACGGATATGACTAGCTTCTTCTAAATTGATATGTAACCTGTAAATCCGACTATAAACCAATACTTTTATAGTTTAGTTTTGGAAAATTGAGTTCATTATAAAACCATAGCAATTTGATTCACTTAAAACCGATTTGTAATGAAGAAATTATGGGCAAAACAATATTGGTTAGGAAAGCTAGTTTTAGCTACATGAAATTTTGTTAAAAATCTATACTAACCATATTCTATCTAACTTTTCCTATATCCTACAGGTTTTTGTACATGTCATGACTATTTCCTTGTAATATACTAGTCTTGGTTAATTCTGAGACAATATAATATAGTATGGATTAGTTAAGACAATATGTATGCAATACGTCCGGATAAATCATAAGACACCATGTACACAATACGTCTGAGTTAATTCTAAGACAATACGTGTACAATAGGTCACAATTGAATCTTGAACAATACGTATACAATACATCTTGATTAAATTCTAAGATTATATTTTGGACTATTGGACTATATTTGGACTACTAACATTGGACTGCTAACTTTGGACAATTAAAAGTATTATAAGTATGAAATATTAATTATAACATATTTTGACTTATAATATCGTTATTAGGTTCGTGAATCATATCGAGACCAAGTCTTAATTCTTCGACGATTTGAAAATCTTATCAAGTGAGTTATAGTCCCATTTTTACTATCTAATATTTTTGGGATGAGAATTCATACAGTTTTATAAATGTTTTACAAAATAGATACAAGTACTTGAAACTACATTCTATGATGAATTATTATACCGGATATCCCTATTTTTGCTTAGTAACCTAAGAATTAGTGTTTATTATAATTGCCACTAATTGACGCGAATTCTAAAGATAGATCTATGGGCATTAACACGCCACAGTCAGAGAATTTGAACTGCTTTAGTACTTCGATTCGTATATAGATTGCGAGATGCCTGTATTTTGGGGATATTCTAGATGCATTTTGTTAAGGTCGATTACCAGGTGTTCATCATATGAATGATTTTTATACAGATTGCGAGATGCCTGTATGTTGTTTATGAAAATGAAATCTTGTGGTCTATTATTACGATTTATTATATAGGTTAAACCTATGACTCACCAACATTTATGTTGACGTTTTTAAGCATGTTTTATTCTCAGGTGATTATTAAGAGCTTCCACTGTTGCATGCTATTTAAAGTCAAGATTTGAAGTCAGCATGCTTGTGTTAAAATGTTTAAACTGCATTCGGAAATATTTTGTTGTAACATATTATTAAACATTATGTAATGGTTGTGCGTAAACTTTGTATTTATAGATTATCGTTGATTGATAATCTATATTATGTCATTTAAACCTTTATCAATAAAATAAAGGTTATGGTTATTTTTAAAACGAATGCAGGCTTTGAAAAATGTCTCATATAGAGGTCAAAACCTCGTAATGAAACCAATTAATATGAAACGTTTATAATCTATATGAACGGGGCATTTCAATTATTACCTTTGCATTTGAATTTTTATGCATATTTAAATACCATTTTGATACTTGTTATTTATGTAACATTGTATTTAGATACATAGAGAATCTTTTTAGGGTTAATATCACCCCACTAGCCACAAATCCTTACTTGTTTTGCGACATCTTGGTTTAATAGTTCAATAATTTTGTGACACTTTGTTATATCTCTCAAAATTATTGTTTTTGTTTAAAAATTTCGTATTGAATGCAAATATATTTTACTATGGTTTCGTTTTGATAATAATTCATGGCTGCATAACACATTTTTGAACATATTACGTCATAATTATGCTAAATAATGTGGCACATGTGATAAAACAATTTCGGTTGAAGATTGGATCGATTTCGCACGATACTAGAGAAAGGCACTACAAGTAAGACTTTCTAAAGGGTTGCTGCCATTCGAAATAGTTTCAATGCCGAAAAAGTCGTTTTGCTATTTTTAAAAGGCGAATTTTGAACTTTCAGATTTTGCGATAATTATTGCCTTTGAATTTGAATTTTTATGCATATTTAAATACCTTTGTGATACTTGTTATTTATGTAAGATTGTATTTAGGTACATTGAGAATCTTTTTGAGGTTAATATCACCTCACTAGCTACAAATCCTTACACGATTTGCGACATCTTGGTTTTATGGTTCAATTATTTAGTGTCACCTTTTGATATGTCTCAATTCATAGCTCAATTATTATTTTTGTTTTAAAATTTCGTATTGAATGCGAATATATTTGACTATAGTTTAGTTTCGATAATAATTTATGGCCACTACACACCTTTTTGAACACAATACGTTTGCCACATAATTGTGCTGAATTATGTGGCACGTGTGGTAAAACAATTTCGATTGAAGATTGGATCCATTTTCGCACGATGACAAGAGAAAAGCACTATGAGCAAGACTTCCTAAAGAGTTGCTGCCATTCGAAATAGTTTCAAGGCCAAAAAAGTCATTTTGCTATTTTTAAAAGACGAATTTCGAACTTTCAGATTTTACGATAATTATTATCTTTGCATTTGAATTTTTATGCATATTTAAATACCATTTCGATACTTGTTATTTATGTAACATTGTATTTAGGTACATTGAGAATCTTTTTGAGGTTAATATCACCCCACTAGCCACACATCGTTACACATTTTGCAACGTCTTGGTTTAATGGTTCAATTATTTAGTGGCACTTTTTAATATCTCTCAATCAATAACTCCATTATTGTTTTTGTATTAAAATTTCGTATTGAATGCGAAAATATTTGACTATAGTTTCGTTTCGAAAATAATTCATGGCCACGAAACAAAATTTTGAACACATTACATTTGCCACATAATTATGCTGAATTATGTGGCACATATGATAAAACAATTTCGGTTGAAGATTGGATTCATTTTCGCACGATGACTAGAGAAAGGAACTACGAGCAAGACTTCCTAAAACGTTGCTGCCATTCGAAATAGTTTCAAGGCCGAAAAAGTCATTTTGCTATTTTTAAAAGACGAATTTTGAGCTTTCAGATTTTACGATAATTATTACCTTTACCTTTGAACTTTCCTAAGATCACCCTAATATGTGTAAGAATCGGTGATAAAGTGCATAAATCAGACGCTCAAATCAGACATCGAAAACTGAACGCCAAAATCGATCACAAAAGTCGAACGATTAATCCGGTCCTCAAATATTTTGTAAAGTTGAAACAAAATCAACTTTTTATAGTTTTCAAACTTTTTCACTGATTGTACTTGAGAATAATTTGCATAGGAAGTCCTTCTGTCAAATATGCAGCACATGTACTCCTAATTTTGTCAAATATGTAGCACATTTAGACAGGGGACTGATCTTGCAAAAACTTGAAAACTGACACGGACTGGTTTGGTAACTTTCTTATAATCTAGTATAAACTTGGGCTTGTAAAATGTTGTTAGTTCAGAGAGATTTGGACATTGTACCAGCTGTTGGGCCTTTGTCATTCGAACGACCCAATAATTACATTTGGATAGGCCATAAGTGGGCCTTATTTGGACAATCTTTTTTGTTCAGCCTAATAATAGAAAAAAGCATAAGCCTAATTCGAACACGCATTTGAGCTTTAGTTTGTTCGGAAGGCCCAACAAGTATACTCCACTCCATTCGTACAACCCTGTAACAAGAACTAAACAAATTCCATCATCAATCCTGCGAATTAAGAACAGAAACACATAACTGAGCGAATCATTCATCAAGAACAATCATGAGTGAATTAGTAAAATTACAACTGACATTCGAATTTGTTGTTGTTCATCGTGAGCGAATTTAAATGTTATAGAAACATCCGAATCTTCTTCAAGTTAATGTGTTCGAATCTTTTTCATCAACAAAATTTTCAAATTAAAGAATTGATCGAATTAAGCGTTGAAATCTATTGCAATCACTTGCTAGACCAGCGATTAGATAATCTTGTGAGCAAATTCCATCCAAAAACCGCGTCAGATTCTCAGAATCAAAAGATAATCACCATTTGAAATTTGATCTTTGAACTTGAAGTTATTCGAATAATGTAGCGATGAGTAAACGTGAATCTGAATTTCTGTTAATGATTTGAATCTATAATATGTGAAAGGAAATCATAAAGTGTTTTTTGTTTTGGATTTGATCATGAAATTTGTGTTGTGAAATTCTTATGTTGAATTTTGATGTCCGAATGTGTTGAATTCGGATGGATCAGGAAAATCGAGCGGACATGATAATCCGGATATGATGAATTGTTGGACCCTAATATATATGATGAATATCGTATGAATGTGTATGAATATGTAGAGAAAAAAGTCAAATAGTCAAAATTACTATTTTCACGGCTTCTTCAACTCTTTACATATCTTTGGCTATGGTGTGATGGGTAGGAATGGTACCTCACTAAGGATGTCTTGTGAGATATATATATATATATATATATATATATATATATATATATATATATATATATATATATATATATATATATATATATATATAGTGTTCGTCTATATCCCACTATTCTAAGGCTTGACACACAATCTATGCAATTCCAAGGGTCTTAACAAAGTATATAGCTAACATTAAAACAAATTGAAAGTATATGACTTATTTGTAAGTCATAAACTTTCAGTTAATAACTGTAATATTTAAAAAAGAAATAAGTAATTTATATGGCTCATCTGGTAACTGCTAACGTTTTGTTTACATACGTATAGGATTTGAAAGTTTATGTCCTATAATGATATTTTGTTTGAGGTATATGACCTGCAATGAAACAAAAGTGAAATTATATGATATATTTATAGCTTTAAACCCAATAAAATACGTACCAATATCTCATAGTTTCTTAATACAAAACTAAGGGTGTGCTTATTGTATCTTAAATTAATGGTTCAACACTAAATGTCGAATCATACGACAATCACTGCGTTTGTTTGCACACTTGAATGATTAATGATGTTGAATCGTTCGACAATCTTTGCAGAACCTTTCAAAGTTGAAATAGTCTCTTAATTTTTCAACACCTTCATTCGTTTAATATTATTATTTATTATGTATATTATATCTAGAACAATTATCAGATAATTATGTTCTTTTATCTATTTATTTACAACATTAATGAATCGATTTTATTTTAAATTCATTTAGAATAATTATCAAATGTCATTTCTTTATAATCAAGTTAAATCAAAACTTTTAAATCATCCAGAATTTTAAATTTTGAATGATTTACGTTTAATCATCATATTTTATTAAATGCATCATAAATCATAATAAACTGTGCAAAAATTTATTTAAAATTGTCACTTTTGTGTATTATTATTAATTTATTATATACAGATTATAATTATAATTATAATTATAATTATAATTATAATTATAATTATATAATTACAGTATAATTTTTCAATGGTACATGTAATTTTATTTTAAAACTAGTTTATAACCAGCGATTTCGAGAGTTTTTGAATAAAATGATTGTAAATTTTTCTAATAGTTAGTATTCTTTAAATATAATTTAATGGTATACAAACATGCTTCAGCTAGAAATGTAGGTCAATACATTTGTAAAAGCGACAAAAACGAATTGGAGTTAAAAGTAAGGTTCAATTTGGTAAACTCAACAATATAACCTCACAGTTACATGTTTGCATACTTGCTAATCTCCAACATGTTTAAATTGCTGATCTCAAACATGTTTACATTACTTGAACAAACCTTACAAACAAAATATAATAGCTATACAAAATGAGTTACTTGATGTAATTGATATTGTTTAGGCACTTTGTTGCATCTATTTCTTGACCGGCTCATTTCAAAACTCAAAATTCCACTCCTGCTACTTATTATTTTTGCAATCGAATTTATCGGTAGTTCCTTAATAGTAAATTAAAATATATATATATATATATATCAAGTAATCACAACTCAATCTAACATCCATACTTCTCTTTCAATCCAATTGTGTAGGAGTGACGGAGAAGTTCTTTCACACTACCAATAAGAAGCTGTTAGAACCACCTCTTGTTTTGCTGCTGCAACCAATTATATTATCAACATTTAACACAATACTCAAATGCAACGTAAGCTGCCTATAATATGATCGATTGTGAAGTAACACTTTCGTTGAAGTCTATATCAACCACAGGATTCGGCCCGTACCACTTCATTAACACACGATCGGAAAATGCTCGACATATATCATTCGCAATCTAACGTAGCCTTTTTAGACACTACGATCCACCAAAATGAAAAATTAAAAATTCAATTCACATTTAATAAGTTTATTATGTGTATAATATATAATATAATACTAATAGGCGATAGGTGATTTTGGCAGTGTGTTTAAATTAAAAAAAATTCTCCATAAACTTGCACAATATCATTATAAATTCGCGGTTTAGTTCAAAATGAAAATTATCCAACATATGTAACGTATTAACATTAAAAGTACTTATTTAACACCAGAACTTTAAACGTACAGTACTCCATAAACTTACACCTTGAAACTTCAAGAGATTAGCCAACCATCAACATTCTTTTTGTGACTAATGCATGAAAACCTCATATTGTAAGGTCATAAAGTAAATTAATAGAATAACAAAGGTAGCGCTAACCTGACAAAAACTTGACACCAACAGAGGCAGCAAGCATGTGATTATACAAGTGATTGTATGGTACAAATACAAGTGATTATATGCTACAAAAGTGCAAACAATATTAAGACATTACTCCGTATATTATATGAGTAACAAAAGTGCAAACAATATTAAGACATTAAGTTATATGAGTAACAAAAGTGCAAACTTGACACCTAAGTCATATGAATAACTCTTCAGATTTTACACAATGAATTGTTCCAGTTTGATACTCATTACTCTTAAATAAATGAATGATAAGAAAAAAATGGTTGAGCTTCATCATATAAATACACTCATAATTAGAGAATATGAAGAAAAATGAGACGTATAATTGATTCGACTTTCATACAAGCCTCATAAGAGAGAAGAAGCCTTACAACGTCATTAACCGGTTCTTTTCTTCCAAGTTAACGATTTTTGGGTCTAGTCAAGTTAAAGTACAAGTTAAAGGGAGAAAGTTAACCACATCAAAATTGTTATGATCTGTGCATAAACATAAAGGGGTAATTTTGACGAAATTAAATTTAATCTCGGGTTAAGTGAAAAGCAAAAAGACTACAATTTCGAGAAATACATAAGAAATAATAGTTATTCGAATCAATCAACTAATTACATAAGACAACCCTACGAAAATATATTCATAACTAAAGGTGTAGTTTAAAGGTAGTATTACTTACCGCCAAAGTACCATATCCCGAGTAGTCATAACTGCAAAATAGCATGTAAGCCACCGACAAAAAATCATCGCATACATATTCAAAACATATGCTATGAACATAACCTCAATTCCATTTGCTTCATCCAAGAAAATGAAATTTTGCTACAAATGATTCATATATTTCCACTTCAGGTTTTCAGCATTCATTAAGGTGAAATACAGTTTGATCTTACTATTCAAATCATTTACTTTCAGCTCAAAAATCAAACCAGTTTGTCACATTGAGAGCATTTATTACATTCAATGAAGTTCACCTATTATTGATGTAAATATTAGTAATTTGGTTATAGGTGAAAAGCTAATATAATTGACTTTGAAAAATGGTAAGACTGGAAAGTGCACTATTAATGAACTCATAAGTCATAACAGTAATATATCGCTAGAGCAGCATATTCATCAATACCAGAGTAACATTACTAACTATCGACAAAAACAAAAACCAAAAGACTTTAATGAAAGCATATTAAACAAAATATTAGGTGCCGATATAATTTAAAAGCATACCCAATCTGAAATGTTGTGAAACCGGATCTGAAATCTAAATCAAACACGAACTGAAATCATTCTATTGGATTCACTCAAACCTTCATATGTGGTTGATATATTTTCGAGATCCGCCTCCAGTTTGACTGAGATCTAGTTAATGAGTGAAAATATTGAACAAAAGTTATGATAAAAGTAATCAATTGAAAAAATCATGAAGGAAAACGATTCGACTAACCCTTTGAATATGTGAACATGTGTTTGATACAACCGTAAACAGTTTCAAATTTAAGGCCTAAAAATGCATTTATACATTAAATAATGACCAGAATTCACTAAATTTTATGGTGTATGAATTCTTATGCACATTAAAAATGTACATGTGTTTGTATTAAGGTAGATGAACTTCATTATTCACTAAGGTAAACATCAAACAAATAAGAACATATTCATACCTTCCGAGTACATGAATCAATCCAATTTATATTATATTATATTATATTATATTATATTATATTATATATATATATTCATTTGGAAATCTGATGGACAGTAAATTCCAATTGAATTTCACTTTTAAAATCGGCTCTTTTTAATTGTTAAGTATTTAACATCCTAACTATAAATCAAGTCCAAGAATGGCGTAATGGTTAACTATAAATATTTTTAAACAAGGGGTCTTGGGTTAAGTCCCATCATCTCTTTCTTTTCTCTTATTTTTTTTTTCTTTTCACCTTTTAATCCCCCTTTTTCTTTAATTTTTCAAAATGCACTCTTAATGTTTGATATTTTTAATTCAACCTTATCATTCTCATTCTTTTAATTTTAAATCATTTTTTTAATCTAATATTTCTTACAATGCTTATATGATTTTTTAAATTTTTATCACTTTTTTTATTATTTTATTTAAATTTTGTTCCACTCTTTTTATATACAATTATTTCCTATAGCCACACTTTACTATTAAATAACAAAAATATTCAAATTATGTTAATTTTAACTATTTTAGTTATTGATTTGAAACATATTTTCTTTTTGATTTTGTTAGGGTTATTAACGTTTAAATATTTAATTTAAAACATAAGTTGTGTACAACGAAATCTAACTAATTTATGTTATATATAAAAAAATAAGGGGTCCGCCGTCGCAGCGCGCGGCTTGTGACGACCTGGAGATTTTCGACCAAATTTAAACTTAATCTTTATATGATTTCGACACGATAAGCAAAAGTCTATAATGTTGAGTCTCAAAATTTTGGAACAATATATGAATGCATTTGTCCTTTGAGAGTACTCGACGATTCACGAACAATTGTTGTAAGTAATATTAATATTACTTTCATTATTACTATTAATATTAACATTAATATTGGTATTGATGATATTATTATTATTATTATTATTATTATTATTATTTTATTATAATTAAAAGGCTATTATTATCAAAAATAAAGATTTTAAATATAAATGATATTATAAGAATAATTAAAATTATAATTTAGTTGTATTCGGTATTATTATTATTACATTATGAATATGATTGCTAAAAGGTATCATACTTATTTAAGATTTATTATTATCATTACTTTTATCATTAATATTAGTATTAGTTTGATATTATTAATAATATTATTATTATTCCGATTATTATTATTAGTAGTAATTTTTATTTAGTAATAATATTAACAGTAATCTTATTATTAATATAATTATATTTATAAACTAATAATACTAATTATTAATATTAATCATACATATATAGAATTCAGATAAAGGGAAAGCATCCTATGTGCCTCACTTTCAAGCTGTACACAATTCTGTTTCTATCTATAATCCGTTACCAGTCCATCTAAATTTCGATCTCAAACAAAAGAAACTTCATATTACATATTGCTTTATGCAAGTGTGAGAGAATTAAAATTAGATAAATACAAATCTGTTTACTTTTGTTATTTGTTTTATTATCTTGTTTTTCCACTTAATACAAATTGCTTGTACTTCTTGTCTACAAATTGTTAGGTATCGAATTCACAAAATCAATTAGGATCTAGTTTAACTATTAAATCATGTACTAAACATATTATATTTACATACACATTTGCTTATGGTTTGATGGACACACATACATATATTATTACTTGATAAACTAAACTCAAAACCACCACCGATCAATCATCTCTTTCGTTAATCGATCGAACCACCTATTTAAAAACACCTTCACACCATTCTTTTAATCACCTTTTGAACTACTTGAGACAAGAACAAATCCATTATCTTTCTTGTTGAGTTGCTTGAACCAAGAACCATTCAACATCTCTCCATCCTTTCTTCAATCACCAACACGACACCAAGAACTTCATTACTTGAACCACTTTGGAACTACTTTACCACCTCCATGGATTATCTACACGACACCATGTTCTATCACCTTGAACTCATTACCATCTTCAACCTTCGATCTTAAATCAACACCAATAACAACCGTACTTTCCATCACATACACTTATATATATGTTTTTCCATCGGTCAAAGATCACAACCACACCCGTAACACCACCATGAAACTCTCATACATAAATATATACATATTCATATCGATATATATATACATACACCATACCTGATACATGGTACACACACCACCTCCCTTCCAATTGATCACCACCATTAACTGCAACCATCGAACCACTTAAATCAACTTCACCATAACATCAAAAACCATAGAAAGACTGCTACCATGTTTAATCGATGAAGGTTGCTGTCACTTATGAACCATACCAAACCACTAGAAAACATAAACTCCACCGAGCCTTTATGTATTTTTTTTCTCTTTCTTTGCAAACATAAACCTTCAGCGAATCACACCACCTTTTTGTTGTTTCACTATTACTATTGCTGCTCGAATTATTTTGGTTACATTATGGCAGCTTCTGTAAACGAAAGATTAATGAAAATACTTGAGAATGATCGTGGAAATGGTGTTATATAATCAAACTTTTACGGTATCTTTTGAGGTTACATAAAATAATGAAAAGCAAAAACTTTAATAGGTGGCAGCCAAAAATTTAATGGAGTTGGTGGACAAATTAGAAATTAAAGACCCACACTCTTGTAACCATTCACAGATTTACGGAGCACTATTTTTTTTTCCTCTTTACCGATTGGAAGGGAGTAAAGTAGAAAAGAAAATCTTTTTTTTCATTTTGTATTCGGGACAGCTTGGTGGGCCAAGCAGAATCATCACACCTTATTGATCTAACGTACCAACTACTTAACTAAAATTGGTTTGCAAGATTGGGTTGCCGTAATTAGTTGAGCCGAGGTTTATTTAGGTAATCAGTTGGGCCGGATTTTGATAAATGCTGTTGGGCCGTGACCCAACCCAACTTTCCTGTTGGGCTACTCGTACATGATTACTTTACAGGAAACCGAGATGTATAGATATATTTCTGTTGGGATTAAACGCGAATAAGAGTAGATGAGGATATAGGTGAATGATAACATAAGATGATGGTTATATATTTAGGATGATGATATTAATGATGGTATTATGAATTAAGATGATGAGATGGTCGTATGATAAAGCGTATGATAATGTTCATGCTTATTGAATATGGAAGATCATAATGATATAAGGATGATCGATGAGATTATGATGATGATAATTAGAAAACAGAAAACGGAATTAAAAGAACTAGTTTGGGTATTAATAACAGAAATGGAAGTGTAGCCTAATGGTTTAGTTTGTTATCGGGTTAGCGGGACGTCGCAGGTTCAAACCCGGACTTGGGCATTATCTTTAGGGCTACTTCTTGGAGGTAGTTATTTATCTACTATTATTATTATTATTATTATTATTATTATTATTATTATTTTTATTATTATTATTATTATTATTATTATTTCTATCAAAATTTATATTATTATTAGAATTACCATTTAGATTATTATTAGTATCAATAGTATTATTATTATTAGCATTATTACTTTCATATTAACAATATTATTATCACAAATAAATATTTTCTATATAAGAGTATATTATTTACAACTACATCAATACATCTAATTATATATATTAAGGTTATTTATATAAATATATTTACATATAACAAATTGTTAATTTTTGATATAATATTAATCATATGTATATATAAAACTATATAAACATTAACTATATTAAATATATATACAAATTAAATATATAAGATATATAATTTAAGATATATTATATAAGTTTATTTGATTACGATTATATGTATTAATATACATATAAATGATATAGGTTCGTGAATCCGAGACCAACCTTGCATTGTTCAGTTCCGTCGTATGCATATTTTTACTACAAAATATCGTATAGTGAGTTCATTTGAATCCCTTTTACTCTTTACATTTTTGGGCTGAGAATACATGCAAATGCTTTATTAACTGTTTTACAATATTTATATGCGTGAGTTCATTTGATTCCCTTTTACTCTTTACATTTTTGGGACTGAGAATACATGCGCTACTTTTACAACTGCTTTATTAAATGCTTTTGAAATACATTTTGAACTGCGAATACATGAAATGCTTTTATAAATGTTTGACGAGATAGACACAAGCAAAACATTTCTCGAATGAATTATGTGGACGTGATAATTGCCACCATTGAATTATGTGGACGTGATAATTGCCACAATTGATATGAATATTTTTCCCCTGATTATTATTGCTTGGTAACCTAAGAATTAGGGAACATCACTAATTTTTAGAATTAGTGCACGCCTAATTGACGCGAATCCTAAAGGTAGCTACCGGGTTTAACACCCCCACCCAGAATGTTCACTAGACGGAAAGGCTAGTGGGCGTGATGTTTAGTACTTCGAAGTTTATATGATTATTATACAGACGAGATGTTCTGTTTTGGGGATATTATTATGCGCATTATATGTTAAGGTCGGTTACCAAGCCAAGCTATGAAAGAAATGAAAAGTGAATGTTATGTATCGAGAGAATGATTTTATACACAGGTTATGTGTATGTTATTTTTGTGTACAAGATATGTGTACGGTTACTAAGATTTATGAAAAATGATTTCGTACACGAGAAAGGTGTACTGTATTTAAAAGATATCGCATGTACATTACAGGTGGGTATAGGATTCGGGCCCATTTGTACCATGCACATTTAAATCTTGTGGTCTATCAAAATTACATAATTTTATTGTTTTATGATAAACTTATGAACTCACAAACCTTTTGGTTGACACTTTAAAGCATGCTTATTCTCAGGTATGAAAGAAATCTTTCGCTGTGCATTTGCTCATATTACATGGAGTCGTTCATGACATATAGAGGTCCGTTCATCGCAATGGTACCAGATGTTATTGTATTCGTCCAAGAGGATTTGGACTGGGTATGACATGTGGCATCAGAGCTGGTATAACGCCGTTCATGTGTGGCAGGTTAGTCGTAAAGGAGGTTCTCACAGTGTTACCTGTGACGAAGCATTGGCTCTTACTCCTTGCGATCCCTTACAAGGGTTGGCAGTAGCCGAGAGGCAAGCCCTAAAATCAGTATCTAAGGTACACTCAGTGGTCACCAGGCAGTTATCTGGGAAGGCACTGGGTGGGACGGTGGTTGTCTCCACATGTTTTGACATGTGGTATCAGAGCGGTGGTCTTAGCGAACCAGGTCTTGCATTAGTGTGTCTAACTGATAGTTGTTTAGATGTATTAGTGAGTCTGGACTTCGACCGTATCTGCATGTCAAAAGTTTTGCTTATCATTTCGTGTCGAAAATTACCTGCTTATCATTCTTAGGGAATCACTTGCTTATCATTCTTAATCTAGACATATCTTACTGCCTGGATCGCATGAATAGTGTACACACAAAAATTCATATCTTAGCGTATCTATTACTGTAGACTTTGTCTGAAAGCTTCCGTAGATTCCTCCATAACTTATGGAATTTTAGTATTATATATGCATATGTAAATTATGTATTGCAGGGTACTAATCTACATCCTATAATCTATTTCTTATCGAAAATCCTTCATCTGATCGTACGAGGTGAATCCCTCAACTAGTTCAAGTCCCTCAGATTCCGATAGCTATTCCGATAGTTATTCCGACAGCTATTCCGACATGGATATTCACCTAACCTCCGAAAGCAGTGTAAACGAAATGGATCAACCAACTAGTCATCTCCAATTCATTTGATGGGTTCGTAGTCTACTTAATCAGTGGAGACAAGAAGAAGCGATCCCTTTCATCCACCATATTGTCCTCTGGGCGAAGAACCTGAAGCATTCACTGGCGAACCAATCCGAAATACCATTTTCACTCTCATTTCCCAAATATCTCGCCACGATTATATTCTATTTAAAATTTTAAACCTTATTCATCCGCTCGTTCCAACCGACAATTATCCCGGAATAATAGAAGAAGTCAACGAATTTCGCACTCGAGTAATCAATTTGGAGAATATGGTGCAAAACTTACCAGCTTCAACAACAGCACCGGCAACACCAGTACCACCAACAACCCAAGTTTCAACATCACATGCCCCAACATCTCAATCTGTACCTCGAGCATAATCATCGTTCTACATGACGTTCTACAGCATTTATCTTCGTTCGACATGACGATTATGTAATCTTTAATGTTTTAGAGATTATATATTCTTGCTCTAATGGTAAATCAAATGAGTTAAATATCATATTAACTAATTAAATCTATGATTACATCTAAAGAAAATATATATGTATATATGCTTTCATAAAGATTGTAATTAAAAATCCTTTTGTACAAAGTGTTAATGGTGAAAATATTTTAACGGGTAGGTAATACTCGAGGAATATTTAGATTTCACATTAATGTGTTACACTGTACATTCTTCGAATATGATTCAACAGTCATTTACTATCCTACTTACATCCACAGAAATACGAATTCGTTCACCACAGAATAACCATTTTCATTCAATTTCATATTTGGATTTTGACTTCTCAGAATTCAACAAGTGGCATAATGAAAAAAATATTGGAAAAAAATAAAATTTTTTAGAAACAGACAAATTAACTATGAGAAATTCTGTTAAGAATCCACGCTAACTGTTCCTAGCTAACTGTTCCTAGCTAACTGATTACATTTTATTTATCGCAATTTAATTATCGCAATTTATATTCTCGCAATTTTATTTATCGTCATTTAAATTTCTGTTATTTATTTACGCATTTAAATATCGGGACACGTATACAAGGTTTTGACATATCATATCGACGCATATATATATATATTATTTGGAATCACCATAGACACTCTATATGCAGTAATAATCGAGTTCTCTATACAGGTTTGAGGTTGATTCTACAATAATATATATACTCTGAGTTGTGATCGAGTCTGAGACATGTACACGGGTCACGACACGTATTAATTAATTCGTATATTATATATTAAACTATATATGAATTATTGAATTGCTAACTATGGACTATCAACTGAGGACTACCAACATTGGACAATTAAAATAAATTAAAATATTGATTATAACATATGAAACTAAACATTTCTTCAAGTTTGCCACTTGATTTCATCTTAAACCTCATTTGAATCTTGACGATTACAATCTGCGTTCAAACCTTTCATGATTCTTGAAAATACCTCAATCGAGAGGATGAACCAACCGCACTTCATCTACGGAAGAAAAGATCGATGCATATAGTTATGCACCTGAAAACACTCGGAACCTGAGTAAACGTTTAACACGTATCTGTGCTAGCTCCTTTGGCATTGTTATTATCGAAAATAACTTTGCAATCCCTTTCCAAAGTAGCAAATTTTGTCACAGCTCCAACAAGTCAACTTCGATTTTTCATTCAAAACAACCTTGTTATAACCTTGATATATACGCGTGATCTTTTATTGATTCCGGGGAACCTTTTATATTCCACCATATTACCATCAGCGTTTAATCATCTAAAAACACAATTCTCTTGATACCACCTCAGTTTGATAACCGACTATTCATATATGATAGCATTAAATGCAGAGGAAACAGCAAAATTGTAGATGGTCTTAATGGCCAAAAGTTTGATGATAAAGAATGGAGTGACGGAAACACTCAATAGAAAGTTGGTACTGGAAAGCGGATTATGCAAAAATATGAAGGAGGCTGTGGACAAATCACAAGGACTAAACCTGTACTAAACGAATTCAGATGATTCGGTATCTGATGAACTCTTCAGCGAATATCTTGCTCCTTATTTATTCCAAATCCTTGAGAAAGGATTTTCTTCGTCAACCTTCGAACTTAGAAACTCCAAAATATCATCATAAATATCTTCGATATTTCTGAAGATATTTTCATAAATATTCTTGTCCGAAATTATATATCTCTTCGTGTTTTCTGTATTCCATTATATTGGAAACTTTTGTAAAATCTAGGTATAAATTATGAATGTTCTGGAGTAGTGTTGGAAATTGAAGCGTGAGTTAGTATAATATAATGATGCCCGGCCAACGTGATTATATTACAGTAAGTCATGCTGAGTTTCTAATGGAACGTGGTAAAGGATCACAGATCATACCTTTATCATGAACCATGTTACATAACTCTTTCATTCTATTTAACCTCTGAACATATCAAGAAAAATATATTCTTGATAGTTCCATCCTCAGGGATTCTGGTAATTTGACAAATCAAATCTTGCTAATACATTCCTTTCTGCTTAGAATACTATAATCATTCAAAACTCCATACTTACGAATTCTGGACCATTACTCGCTTTACTAGAGGTCGAGAAGAGAAGAAAAAGGCAAAGAGCTTCGAAACATAAGGGAAGATATAAAACGCGACAACAACACAAAAATCACAAACCGTGTACATTAATACTAATAGCAATATAAAGACACGGGAGTATGATAAACATAATTACCCCAAAAGCGAAGTAGAAGTAAACAGATTCCTCTGGTGGGAGTTGGAATAGAAGAATGATTGTTGTGATAGTCAGAATGAGGTTAAGAACCAGAGTTGGATTAAGCATATTCACAATCATTGAAAGCATGGATCGAGAAAGAAAGTATTGGAGTAGTGGAAATAATGGAACGGAAGAAGTTCATTTATAGTGAAAATACCAGACAAAGTAATCGAGACAGATATCGCATTTAATTATAGAGATCTTAATTTCAATAAATCCCGAAGAATCAGATCTTATAGATTTCCAAGATTTTCTTTTAAATCCCTTAAATTTCGAAAATCCACCGTGACTACGTCAAAATTTAAATCTCTATCTCAATCTTTTGTGACAGCTTCAATCGTATGCTTCACATAATCGAATCGTTTTATCTATATCAGTCAATAATGATGAAACTCTATTTATCAACTAATATTCGTCACGAAAACATTTTTCATTGTTAGCCATGACAACCTCGATCAAATTTCGAGACGAAATTTCTTTAACGGGTAGGTACTGTGACGACCCGGAGATTTTCGACCAAATTTAAACTTAATCTTTATATGATTTTGACACGATAAGCAAAAGTCTATAATGTTGAGTCTCAAAATTTTGGAACAGTATATATGAATGCATTTGTCCTTTGACAGTACTCGACGATTCACGAACAATTGTTGTAAGTAATATTAATATTTCTTTCATTATTACTATTAATATTAACATTAATATTGGTATTGATGATATTAGTATTATTATTATTATTTTATTATAATTAAAAGGCTATTATTATCAAAAATAAAGATTTTAAATATAAATGATATAATAAGAATAATTAAAATTATAATTTAGTTGTATTAGTTATTATTATTATTACATTATGAATATGATTACTAAAAGGTATCATACTTATTTAAGATTTATTATTATCATTACTTTTATCATTAATATTAGTATTAGTTTGATATTATTAATAATATTATTATTATTCCGATTATTATTATTATTAGTAATTTTTATTTAGTAATAATATTAACAGTAATCTTATTATTAATATAATTATATTTATAAACTAATAATACTAATTATTAATATTAATCATACATATATAGAATTCAGATAAAGGGAAAGCATCCTATGTGCCTCACTTTCAAGCTGTACACAATTCTGTTTCTATCTATAATCCGTTACCTGTCCATTTAAATTTCGATCTCAAACAAAAGAAACTTCGTATTACATATTGCTTTATGCAAGTGTGAGAGAATTAAAATTAGATAAATACAAATCTGTTTACTTTTGTTATTTGTTTTATTATCTTGTTTTTCCACCTAATACAAATTGCTTGTACTTCTTGTCTACAAATTGTTAGGTATCGAATTCACAAAATCAATTAGGATCTAGTTTAACTATTAAATCATGTACTAAACATATTATATTTACTTACACATTTGGTTATGGTTTGATGGACGCACATACATATATTATTACTTTATAAACTAAACTCAAAACCACCACCGATCAATCATCTCTTTCGTTAATCGATCGAACCACCTATTTACAAACACCTTTACACCATTCTTTTAATCACCTTTTGAACTACTTGAGACAAGAACAAATCCATTATCTTTCTTATTGAGTTGCTTGAATCAAGAACCATTCAACATCTTGCCATCCTTTCTTCAATCACCAACACAACACCAAGAACTTCATTACTTGAACCACTTTGGAACTACTTTACCACCTCCATGGATTATCTCCACGACACCATGTTCTATCACCTTAAACTCATTACCATCTTCAACCTTCGATCTTAAATCAACACCAATAACAACCGTACTTTCCATCACATACACTTATATATATGTTTTTCCATCGGTTAAAGATCACAACCATACCCGTAACACCACCATGAAACTCTCATACATAAATATATACATATTCATATCGATATATATATACATACACCATACCTGATACATGGTACACACACCACCTCCCTTCCAATTGATCACCACCATTAACTGCAACCATCGAACCACTTAAATCACCTTCACCATAACATCAAAAACCATAGAAAGACTGCTGCCATGTTTAATCGATGAAGGTTGCTGTCACTTATGAACCATACCAAACCACTAGAAAACATAAACTCCATCGAGCCTTTATATTTTTTTTTTTTCTCTTTCTTTGCAAACATAAACCTTCAACGAATCACACCACCTTTTTGTTGTTTCACTATTACTATTGCTGCTCGAATTATTTTGGTTACATTATGGCAGCTTCTGTAAACGAAAGATTAATGAAAACACTTGAGAATGATCGTGGAAATGGTGTTATATAATCAAACTTTTACGGTATCTTTTGAGGTTACATAAAATAATGAAAAGCAAAAACTTTAATAGGTGGCAGCCAAAAATTTAATGGAGTTGGTGGATAAATTGGAAATTAAAGACCCACACTCTTGTAACCATTCACAGATTTACGGAGCACTATTTTTTTTTCCTTTTTACTGATTGGAAGGGAGTAAAGTAGAAAAGAAAATCTTTTTTTACATTTTGTATTCGGGACAGCTTGGTGGGCCGAGCAGAATCATCACACCTTATTGATCTAACGTACCAATTACTTAACTAAAATTGGTTTGCAAGATTGGGTTGCCGTAATTAGTTGATCCGAGGTTTATTTAGGTAATCAGTTGGGCCGGATTTTGATAAATGATGTTGGGCCGTCGCCCAACCCAACTTTCCCGTTGGGCTACTCGTACATGATTACTTTACAGGAAACCGAGATGTATAGATATATTTCTGTTGGGATTAAACGCGAATAACAGTAGATGAGGATATAGGTGAATGATAACATAAGATGATGGTTATATATTTAGGATGATGATATTAATAATGGTATTATGAATTAAGATGATGAGATGGTCGTATGATAAAACGTATGATAATGTTGATGCTTATTGAATATGGAAGATCATAATGATATAAGGATGATCGATGAGATTATGATGATGATAATTAGAAAACAGAAAACGGAATTAAAAACCTAGTTTGGGTATTAATAACCGAAATGGAAGTGTAGCCTAATGGTTTAGTTTGTTATCGGGTTAGCGGGACGTCGCAGGTTCAAACCCGGACTTGGGCATTATCTTTAGGGCTACTTCTTGGAGATGTCACAAAATGTTAATTTTCAGCAGTTCAAGAAATCAATATCATCCATTTTCAACATCAAAGATATAACCTTTATAACAATGTATGCAAGGGTATTGTTCAACAACTTTTAATTATACCATTAGGTTAACATTGCTTCTCACACAAATGTATAAAATCCTTAATGCAGGTTCAGAGGTTTAATTGAAACCCTAAATTATGATTGATAACTTACACTAAAAATGTCATAATGTATATGGATGAAGGCTTGACTTGCCTTCAATAACCCTAATTCCTTAAAATCGTTCGTATGATGCATAATACGAATTAAGATTATGGAAACGAATTAAGTGATCGTTAGATCACATGGAATATAAAGTAACTTACAAATATTTTAAAATTAATTCCAAAATCGTAATCAAGAAAGAACGTTTTGAATCAAGAAATCAAATATTACATCTCATATATACCATAGTTGTAGATGTCTCTGAAAGATTAAAAGCTCCCTGTTGATTCAAAGTTTTTTTGTATCGGAATCCCATAACAGTGAGGAAGAGTGCCGGTGTTTTTTTGATTTGTATGCCAACTAAGATTTTGAAATCATTGATTAGTTGAAAGTGACTTTGTTATTATATATAATATAAATAAATAAAGATAGATTAGCATACATGGTTGATTGATTGGCATACTGTGACGATCGCTCCAAATCCATATGGACGAATACGTCATTCATCGATTTCATAGCGAGGTATTTGACCTCTATATGATATAATTTATAAACATTGCATTCTTTTAAAAAGGTATACCATAAATGAATACTTAAATCCAAGGTTTTCGACATCTGATGATTTCTACATATAGACAATCACCGTAAATAATGGTTTACAATAATAATTCTGTTGATAATGCAGTCAAAATAGATACATGGTGATGATTTTGTGAATGCAACGTTTCCTTGAAAAATATGTCATGTAAGACTCCATGTACATAGCTTGTCTAACATATAAGCAAACAGTGGAAGACTTATAGGAAACCTGAGAATAAACATGCTAACAAGTGTCAACACAAAGGTTGGTGAGTTCATAGTTTTAATGTATCGCATAATCTGTATATAAAGGTGGACCACAAGATTTCAGTTGTTTCATCCAGAAACGTTTATCAAATTATTCTACAAGATTGAGCACCCTGGTAACTAAGCTTTAACGTCTATATAATAAGCACCCCTATTTTAACATACATACAACCAACATGTACAATACACGCAATCCAATGTATATTAAACTCAAATAGCATACGTCTGTTTTATAGTTCATGCTAGGATTTCTATACCTGGAACAGACGGGGATGTCAAGCCCTATAGATCCATATACCTCTATTCGCACCCATCGGTTCTTATAACCGACAGTTACTAGTTACCAAAGCTAAGGGATTTTCGGTTCAAACTCGGTGTAGAATTTTGTATGTACTTGTGTCCATTGCATTTAAAATAAATTGCATGTATTCTCAGCCCAAAAATATATTACAAAAGCAATTAAAAAGGGATCAATGAAACTCACCTTAGCAGCATATAAATTCGTTTACCAAAATGTGACTGAAACTCGGATTACCAAATAACCGTAGATCTCAACCTAGAGAACATATGTTGGTCAATAAATGTCTATCAAGCTAGGTCAGGTCATAGTGTATCGCAATCATAATGCTCGAGATCGACATACAAAAGTTATCCAAAGTCGTTTCAAAAAGTCAATTTTGACAATAGTTCAACAAAACGAGATGTGCCTTATATAAGGATTCATTTACTCGGCTGGTAATATTCAAAAATCCAATTTATCAATCTTACAAATAAGTTGTTTAAATATTAATTGTAGATTCAAAAGCAATTCCAATTAACGTCAATCATAATTCAGTTGACCATATCTTTTAATTCGTTCATCGAAATTACGCGATTTCTAAATGAAAAGTTATTGATTTTTCGCCAGCTTTCCAAAAACATGCATATCATATACCTTTTATCAGTAATATATGTATTTAATTCGTGATTCTTCATAACTATCTAACGACAAAATTTAGCATACAAGCATGCATAAACATATATACTCGAGCACTAGACATGTATACACTATTAATATATAAAAGATAAGATATAAATGCTCACGTATCAATATTGTGATTCAATATTGCAGGAAAGTACGTAGACGCAACAGAGATGATAAACACTAGGTTTGACTTGCAAACAATACCCACGAATATTACCCATAACCTCCATAGCTATAACCCATAATATCCTTAGCTCTATACCGTTCGAAAAGCTTGTTTTGAAGTGACACGCTCATGACCTAGTCGTAGTATTTTATGTATAATATTAATTATTAATAATATATATATATATATATATATATATATATATATATATATATATATATATATATATATATATATATATATATATATATATATATATATATATATATATATATATATATATATATATATAAAGAGTGCAGAGGGATGTGAGGATATGCGTGTGTGTAATCGAGCAAAAACGAATTCAATTTATAGACCTTTCCTGAAATCTGACCCCATGCGATCGCATGGCCCCAAAATTCAGCTCACAATTTTTTTGTTGTTTTGCTTGTCGACATAATTAAATATAATATATATAATATATATAATTTAAATTAATTAATTATATAATATATTATATTCTCTTGTCTAGTTGACTTGTTGTAGATGTAGTGACCCGAACTTTTCCATATTTATATATATTAATTGAGATTGATATTTACATGATTAAATGTTTCCAACATGTTAAGCAATCTAACTTGTTAAGACTTGATTAATTGAAATATGTTTCATATAGACAATTGACCACCCAAGTTGACCGGTGATTCACGAACGTTAAAACTTGTAAAAACTATATGATGACATATATATGGATATATATATAGTTAACATGATACTATGATAAGTAAACATATCATTAAGTATATTAACAATGAACTACATATGTAAAAACAAGACTACTAACTTAATGATTTTTAAACGAGACATATATGTAACGATTATCGTTGTAAAGACATTTAATGTATATATATCATATTAAGAGATATTCATACATGATAATATCATGATAATATAATAATTTAAAATCTCATTTGATATTATAAACATTGGGTTAACAACATTTAACAAGATCGTTAACCTAAAGGTTTAAAAACAACACTTACATGTAACGACTAACGATGACTTAACGACTCAGTTAAAATGTATATACATGTAGTGTTTTAATATGTATTTATACACTTTTGAAAGACTTCAATACACTTATCAAAATACTTCTACTTAACAAAAATGCTTACAATTACATCCTCGTTCAGTTTCATCAACAATTCTACTCGTATGCACCCGTATTCGTACTCGTACAATACACAGCTTTTAGATGTATGTACTATTGGTATATACACTCCAATGATCAGCTCTTAGCAGCTCATGTGAGTCACCTAACACATGTGGGAACCATCATTTGGCAACTAGCATGAAATATCTCATAAAATTACAAAAATATGAGTAATCATTCATGACTTATTTACATGAAAACAAAATTACATATCCTTTATATCTAATCCATACACCAACGACCAAAAACACCTACAAACACTTTCATTCTTCAATTTTCTTCATCTAATTGATCTCTCTCAAGTTCTATCTTCAAGTTCTAAGTGTTCTTCATATATTCTACAAGTTCTAGTTACATAAAATCAAGAATACTTTCAAGTTTGCTAGCTCACTTCTAATCTTGTAAGGTGATCATCCAACCTCAAGAAATCTTTGTTTCTTATAGTAGGTTATCATTCTAATACAAGGTAATAATCATATTCAAACTTTGGTTCAATTTCTATAACTATAACAATCTTATTTCAAGTGATGATCTTACTTGAACTTGTTTTCGTGTCATGATTCTGCTTCAAGAACTTCGAGCCATCCAAGGATCCGTTGAAGCTAGATCCATTTTTCTCTTTTCCAGTAGGTTTATCCAAGGAACTTAAGGTAGTAATGATGTTCATAACATCATTCGATTCATACATATAAAGCTATCTTATTCGAAGGTTTAAACTTGTAATCACTAGAACATAGTTTAGTTAATTCTAAACTTGTTCGCAAACAAAAGTTAATCCTTCTAACTTGACTTTTAAAATCAACTAAACACATGTTCTATATCTATATGATATGCTAACTTAATGATTTAAAACCTGGAAACACGAAAAACACCGTAAAACCGGATTTACGCCGTAGTAGTAACACCGCGGGCTGTTTTGGGTTAGTTAATTAAAAACTATGATAAACTTTGATTTAAAAGTTGTTATTCTGAGAAAATGATTTTTATTATGAACATGAAACTATATCCAAAAATTATGGTTAAACTCAAAGTGGAAGTATGTTTTCTAAAATGGTCATCTAGACGTCGTTCTTTCGACTGAAATGACTACCTTTACAAAAACGACTTGTAACTTATTTTTTCGACTATAAACCTATACTTTTTCTATTTAGATTCATAAAATAGAGTTCAATATGAAACCATAGCAATTTGATTCACTCAAAACAGATTTAAAATGAAGAAGTTATGGGTAAAACAAGATTGGATAATTTTTCTCATTTTAGCTACGTGAAAATTGGTAACAAATCTATTCCTACCATAACTTAATCAACTTGTATTGTATATTATGTAATCTTGAGATACCATAGACACGTATACAATGTTTCGACCTATCATGTCGACACATCTATATATATTTCGGAACAACCATAGATACTCTATATGTGAATGTTGGAGTTAGCTATACAGGGTTGAGGTTGATTCCAAAATATATATAGTTTGAGTTGTGATCAATACTGAGATACGTATACACTGGGTCGTGGATTGATTCAAGATAATATTTATCGATTTATTTCTGTACATCTAACTGTGGACAACTAGTTGTAGGTTACTAACGAGGACAGCTGACTTAATAAACTTAAAACATTAAAATATATTAAAAGTGTTGTAAATATATTTTGAACATACTTTGATATATATGTATATATTGTTATAGGTTCGTGAATCAACCAGTGGCCAAGTCTTACTTCCCGACGAAGTAAAAATCTGTGAAAGTGAGTTATAGTCCCACTTTTAAAATCTAATATTTTTGGGATGAGAATACATGCAGGTTTTATAAATGATTTACAAAATAGACACAAGTATGTGAAACTACATTCTATGGTTGAATTATCAAAATCGAATATGCCCCTTTTTATTAAATCTGGTAATCTAAGAATTAGGGAACAGACACCCTAATTGACGCGAATCCTAAAGATAGATCTATTGGGCCTAACAAACCCCATCCAAAGTACCGGATGCTTTAGTACTTCGAAATTTATATCATATCCGAAGGGTGTCCCGGAATGATGGGGATATTCTTATATATGCATCTTGTTAATGTCGGTTACCAGGTGTTCACCATATGAATGATTTTTATCTCTATGTATGGGATGTGTATTGAAATATGAAATCTTGTGGTCTATTATTATGATTTGATATATATAGGTTAAACCTATAACTCACCAACATTTTTGTTGACGTTTTAAGCATGTTTATTCTCAGGTGATTATTAAGAGCTTCCGTTGTCGCATACTTAAATAAGGACGAGATTTGGAGTCCATGCTTGTATGATATTGTGTAAAAACTGCATTCAAGAAACTTATTTTATTGTAACATATTTGTATTGTAAACCATTATGTAATTGTCGTGTGTAAACAGGATATTTTAGATTATCATTATTTGATAATCTACGTAAAGCTTTTTAAACCTTTATTGATGAAATAAAGGTTATGGTTTGTTTTAAAATGAATGCAGTCTTTGAAAAACGTCTCATATAGAGGTCAAAACCTCGCAACGAAATCAATTAATATGGAACGTTTTTAATCAATAAGAACGGGACATTTCAGTTGGTATCCGAGCGTTGGTCTTAGAGAACCAGAATTTTGCATTAGTGTGTCTTATCGAGTTTGTTAGGATGCATTAGTGAGTCTGGACTTCGACCGTGTTTACTTGAAAAATGATTGCTTAACAAATTTTGTTGGAAACTATATATTTTTAACATGTGAATATTATGTGATATATTAATCTCTTAACGCGTTTGATATTATGTGATAGATGTCTACCTCTAGAACAAGTCCCATTGACTCACCTAATAATAATGAAGAGTCAAATGTAAATTGGAATGATTCGTGGACTGATTCACAAGTTCCCGAAGAGGAACCGGAAGAAGAGTCGGAACCAGAAGAAGAATCGGAACCGGAAGAAGAATCGGAACCGGATGAAGAAATAGAACCGGTGGGGGAAATAATAAAACGGTTAAGTAAAAGAAAATCCTCAACCAACCGACCAAGGTTAATTATGGTCAATGGTGTTTCCGCTAAGGAAGCAAAATATTGGGAGGATTACCAATTCTCCGATGAATCGGATTCTGACGAGAATTCCGATGATGTTATAGAAATTACCCCAACTGAATTTAAAAAGGCAAAAGAAAATAATAAGGGAAAGGGCATAAAAATAGAGAAATCTAATTCCAACCCCGATGAACTTTATATGTATCGTCAACCCCCGAAGTCCTTAAGTTGTAACAATGACCCGGGAACCTCTAAACCACCAGGTTTTTCTAAACCAATGTGGAAAATTACGGCTCGCATTAGGGGAACATCATATATCCCTAGAAACTTGACAAAACGAACCAAAACCGAAGAAGAAGAAACAAGCGAGTCGGAATAAGATAGTTGTATTCGTGTGGTGTAATATATGTAATATAGTGTGCTTATGCTTTATGATATATGTAAAAATTGCTTGTATTAATAAGTATTTTTTTTATGAATCTAACTCTTGTCTATTTTACAGTATAAAAACACAAAATGGATAGACAACCCAATATTTTAAGAGACCTACCCGGAGACATGATTGATGAAATCTTGTCTAGAGTCGGTCAGAATTCTTCGGCACAACTATTTAAGGCGAGATCAGTTTGTAAGACATTCGAAGAACGTTCCAAGAATGCCTTGGTTTATAAAAGGCTTTCGTTCGAAAGATGGGGGATATTACATTGGGAAATCCATAAGTTACGATGTGTTTACTTTGACGCATATATTGCGGGGAACCCAAATGCTATTTTACGCAATGGGTTAAGAAATTATTTTGACTCAATATATCCAAATATTGGACTTCGTGATTTAGAAAAAGTGGCTAACATGCAACATAAAGAAGCATGTTATGCTTACGGATTAGTAATGTTCGCTTCTCACCAAAGTGAGAACAAGAACATCGGGCTACAACTATTAAACAAAACGTTCCCACAAGTGACGGAGTCGGTAATTGGGGTAAGAAATGAGGTTTTTAGATTGTTACGGGACTGTTGGACATTACGTAACCCTCGTCCCTTTGACGACGTTACAACACGCTGTCTTATCAACGGCCATAACGGTTATGTTCCACAAGACCAAGGATGGGAAGTAATCCTAGTAAAACCAGAATGCATGACTTGTTTCTGGATGTATGAATTACGTGTCTTTATTGCCTTTGCTGAACGACTTGTGTACTAGCTAGAATTATCTTCACAACCATCTTGTATCAAATTTATTGTGTGCTATATTTCATGCTATATGTAAAATAAGCGGTATTGTAAGTTTGTAAAATATTGTGTAAAAGTTTGAACGCGAAATATTATTATAATCAGTTTTTCATATAGAATTGTAGTAGTTGAATTGTATATTAGCTACTAAGTATGAACTTAACGGGTAGGTACTACCCGAATTTAAACTTATAAAATGCTAATATGAAGAAAAAGCTTTTATAAATGAGTTCATATTATGCTACGAAATACTATTAACTACTCTTAATATTCTGTATGATTAACTTGTTCTATTTGACTATTTTGAAGGAAATGGCACCGACTACTCGACACACCGTGAATATGAATGAAGAGGAATTCCGTACTTTTCTAGCTTCAAACATAGCCGCAGTACAGGCTACGCTACATACCAACAATAACCTTGGATCTAGCAGTACAGGAAATCGTGTAGGATGCACCTACAAAGAATTCACTGCCTACAAACCTTTGGAATTTGATGGAACCGAAGGACCGATCGGATTGAAACGGTGGACCGAGAAGGTCGAATCGGTGTTTGCCATAAGTAAGTGTACTGAAGAGGACAAAGTGAAGTACGCTACGCATACCTTCACAGGTTCTGCGTTAACATGGTGGAATACCTATCTAGAGCAAGTGGGACAAGACGATGCGTACGCACTACCGTGGTCAGCATTCAAGCACTTGATGAACGAGAAGTACCGTCCCAGAACCGAGGTCAATAAGCTCAAGACAGAACTTAGAGGGTTAAGAACCCAAGGATTTGATATTACCACGTACGAAAGACGATTCACAGAATTGTGCCTATTGTGTTCGGGAGCATTCGAAGATGAGGAAGAGAAGATCGACGCGTTTGTGAAAGGATTACCGGAAAGAATCCAAGAAGATATAAGTTCACACGAGCCCGCCTCCATACAACAGGCATGTAGAATGGCTCAAAAACTAGTGAACCAGATTGAAGAAAGAATTAAAGAACAGACTGCTGAAGAGACCAATGTGAAGCAAGTCAAAAGAAAGTGGGAGGAAAACGGTGATAAGAATCACCAATACAACAACAACAGCAATTACAACAATAATCGCAACAATTATCCCAGCAATCGCAACATCAATCGCAACTACAACAAACGGCCCAACAACAACAACAACAACAACAACAACAGCAACTACAACAATCATCCCAACAACAATAATAATCGCAACAACAACAACAATCAGAAGCAGCTATGCCAAAGGTGTGAAAAGTATCACTCGGGGTTCTGCACCAAATTTTGCAACAAGTGTAAAAGAAATGGTCATAGCGCGGCGAAGTGTGAGGTCTACGGACCAGGGGTTAATAGAACGAAAGGAACAAATGGTGTCGGAACGAGTAATGGCGGAGCAAGTAGTGTCGGAGCAAGTTATGCCAATGTAGTTTGTTATAAATGTGGAAAACCGGGCCACATTATTAGAAATTGCCCGAACCAGGAGAACACGAATGGACAAGGCCGCGGAAGAGTTTTCAATATTAATGCGGCAGAGGCACAGGAAGACCCGGAGCTTGTTACGGGTACGTTTCTTATTGACAATAAATCTGCTTACGTTTTATTTGATTCGGGTGCGGATAGAAGCTATATGAGTAGAGATTTTTGTGCTAAATTAAGTTGTCCATTGACGCCTTTGGATAGTAAATTTTTACTCGAATTAGCAAATGGTAAATTAATTTCAGCAGATAATATATGTCGGAATCGAAAAATTAAACTGGTTAGTGAAACATTTAAGATTGACTTGATACTAGTAGAGTTAGAGAGTTTTGATGTGATAATCGGTATGGACTGGTTGAAAGAAGTGAAAGCATAGATAGTTTGTTACAAAAATGCAATTCGCATTACATGAGAAAAAGGAAAACCCTTAATGGTGTACGGAGAAAAGGGCAACACGAAGCTACATCTTATTAGTAATTTGAAGGCACAAAAACTAATAAGAAAAGGTTGCTATGTTATTCTAGCACACGTCGAGAAAGTACAAACTGAAGAAAAGAGCATCAATGATGTTCCCGTCGCAAAAGAATTTCCCGATGTATTTCCGAAAGAATTACCGGGATTACCCCCACATCGATCCGTTGAATTTCAAATAGATCTTGTACCAGGAGCTGCACCAATAGCTCGTGCTCCTTACAGACTCGCACCCAGCGAGATGAAAGAACTGCAAAGCCAATTACAAGAACTTTTAGAGCGTGGTTTCATTCGACCAAGCACATCACCGTGGGGAGCTCCTGTTTTGTTTGTCAAGAAGAAAGATGGTACATTCAGGTTGTGTATCGACTACCGAGAGTTGAACAAACTTACCATAAAGAACCGCTACCCACTACCGAGAATCGACGACTTATTTGATCAACTACAAGGCTCGTCTGTTTATTCAAAGATTGACTTACGTTCCGGGTATCATCAAATGCGGGTGAAAGAAGATGATATTCCAAAGACTGCTTTCAGAACACGTTACGGTCATTACGAGTTTATGGTCATGCCGTTTGGTTTAACTAATGCACCAGCTGTGTTCATGGACCTTATGAACCGAGTGTGTGGACCATACCTTGACAAGTTTGTCATTGTTTTCATTGATGACATACTTATTTACTCAAAGAATGACCAAGAACACGGTGAACATTTGAGAAAGGTGTTAGAAGTATTGAGGAAGGAAGAATTGTACGCTAAGTTTTCAAAGTGTGCATTTTGGTTGGAAGAAGTTCAATTCCTCGGTCACATAGTGAACAAAGAAGGTATTAAGGTGGATCCGGCAAAGATAGAAACTGTTGAAAAGTGGGAAACTCCGAAACACATACGCCAGTTTTTGGGACTAGCTGGTTACTACAGAAGGTTCATCCAAGACTTTTCCAGAATAGCAAAACCCTTGACTGCATTAACGCATAAAGGGAAGAAATTTGAATGGAATGATGAACAAGAGAAATCGTTTTAGTTATTGAAGAAAAAGCTAACTACGGTACCTATATTGTCATTACCTGAAGGGAATGATGATTTTGTGATTTATTGTGACGCATCAAAGCAAGGTCTCGGTTGTGTATTAATGCAACGAACGAAGGTGATTGCTTATGCGTCTAGACAATTGAAGATTCACGAACAAAATTATACGACGCATGATTTGGAATTAGGAGCGGTTGTTTTTGCATTAAAGACTTGGAAGCACTACTTATATGGGGTCAAAAGTATTATATATACCGACCACAAAAGTCTTCAACAAATATTTAATCAGAAACAACTGAATATGAGGCAGCGTAGGTGGATTGAATTATTGAATGATTACGACTTTGAGATTCGTTACCACCCGGGGAAGGCAAATGTGGTAGCCGATGCCTTGAGCAGGAAGGACAGAGAACCCATTCGAGTAAAATCTATGAATATAATGATTCATAATAACCTTACTACTCAAATAAAGGAGGCGCAACAAGGAGTTTTAAAAGAGGGAAATTTAAAGGATGAAATACCCAAAGGATCGGAGAAGCATCTTAATATTCGGGAAGACAGAACCCGGTATAGGGCTGAAAGGATTTGGGTACCAAAATTTGGAGATATGAGAGAAATGGTACTTAGAGAAGCTCATAAAACCAGATACTCAATACATCTTGGAACGGGGAAGATGTACAAGGATCTCAAGAAACATTTTTGGTGGCCGGGTATGAAAGCCGATGTTGCTAAATACGTAGGAGAATGTTTGACGTGTTCTAAGGTCAAAGCTGAGCATCAGAAACCATCAGGTCTACTTCAACAACCCGAAATCCTAGAATGGAAATGGGAAAACATTACCATGGATTTCATCACTAAATTGCCAAGGACTGCAAGTGGTTTTGATACTATTTGGGTAATAGTTGATCGTCGCACCAAATCAGCACACTTCCTGCCAATAAGAGAAGATGACAAGATGGAGAAGTTAGCACGACTGTATTTGAAGGAAGTCGTCTCCAGACATGGAATACCAATCTCTATTATCTCTGATAGGGATGGCAGATTTATTTCAAGATTCTGGCAGACATTACAGCAAGCATTAGGAACTCGTCTAGACATGAGTACTGCCTATCATCCACAAACTTATGGGCAGAGCGAAAGGATGATACAAACGCTTGAAGACATGCTACGAGCATGTGTTATTGATTTCGGAAACAGTTGGGATCGACATCTACCGTTAGCAGAATTTTCCTACAACAACAGCTACCATTCAAGCATTGAGATGGCGCCATTTGAAGCACTTTATGGTAGAAAGTGCAGGTCTCCGATTTATTGGAGTGAAGTGGGGGATAGACAGATTACGGGTCCGGAGATTATACAAGAAACTACCGAGAAGATCATCCAAATTCAACAACGGTTGAAAACCGCCCAAAGTCGACAAAAGAGCTACGCTGACATTAAAAGAAAAGATATAGAATTTGAAATTGGAGAGATGGTCATGCTTAAAGTTGCACCTTGGAAAGGCGTTGTTCGATTTGGTAAACGAGGGAAATTAAATCCAAGGTATATTGGACCATTCAAGATTATTGATCGTGTCGGACCAGTAGCTTACCGACTTGAGTTACCTCAACAACTCGTGGCTGTACATAACACTTTCCACGTCTCGAATTTGAAGAAATGTTTTGCTAAAGAAGATCTCACTATTCCGTTAGATGAAATCCAAATCAACGAAAAACTCCAATTCATCGAAGAACCCGTCAAAATAATGGATCGTGAGGTTAAAAGACTTAAGCAAAACAAGATACCAATTGTTAAGGTTCGATGGAATGCTCGTAGAGGACCCGAGTTCACCTGGGAGCATGAAGATCAGATGAAGAAGAAATACCCGCATCTATTTCCAGAAGATTCGTCAACACCTTCAACAGCTTAAAATTTCGGGACGAAATTTATTTAACGGGTAGGTACTGTAGTGACCCGAACTTTTCCATGTTTATATATATTAATTGAGATTGATATTTACATGATTAAATGTTTCCAACATGTTAAGCAATCAAACTTGTTAAGACTTGATTAATTGAAATATGTTTCATATAGACAATTGACCACCCAAGTTGACCGGTGATTCACGAACGTTAAAACTTGTAAAAACTATATGATGACATATATACGGATATATATATATAGTTAACATGATACTATGATAAGTAAACATATCATTAAGTATATTAACAATGAACTACATATGTAAAAACAAGACTACTAACTTAATGATTTTTAAACGAGACATATATGTAACGATTATCGTTGTAAAGACATTTATTGTATATATATATCATATTAAGAGATATTCATACATGATAATATCATGATAATATAATAATTTAAAATCTCATTTGATATTATAAACATTGGGTTAACAACATTTAACAAGATCGTTAACCTAAAGGTTTAAAAACAACACTTACATGTAACGACTAACGATGACTTAACGACTCAGTTAAAATGTATATACATGTAGTGTTTTAATATGTATTTATACACTTTTGAAAGACTTCAATACACTTATCAAAAATACTTCTACTTAACAAAAATGCTTACAATTACATCCTCATTCAGTTTCATCAACAATTCTACTCGTATGCACCCGTATTCGTACTCGTACAATACACAGCTTTTAGATGTATGTACTATTGGTATATACACTCCAATGATCAGCTCTTAGCAGCCCATGTGAGTCACCTAACACATGTGGGAACCATCATTTGGCAACTAGCATGAAATATCTCATAAAATTACAAAAATATGAGTAATCATTCATGACTTATTTACATGAAAACAAAATTACATATCCTTTATATCTAATCCATACACCAACGACCAAAAACACCTACAAACACTTTCATTCTTCAATTTTCTTCATCTAATTGATCTCTCTCAAGTTCTATCTTCAAGTTCTAAGTGTTCTTCATATATTCTACAAGTTCTAGTTACATAAAATCAAGAATACTTTCAAGTTTGCTAGCTCACTTCCAATCTTGTAAGGTGATCATCCAACCTCAAGAAATCTTTGTTTCTTACAGTAGGTTATCATTCTAATACAAGGTAATAATCATATTCAAACTTTGGTTCAATTTCTATAACTATAACAATCTTATTTCAAGTGATGATCTTACTTGAACTTGTTTTCGTGTCATGATTCTGCTTCAAGAACTTCGAGCCATCCAAGGATCCGTTGAAGCTAGATCCATTTTTCTCTTTTCCAGAAGGTTTATCCAAGGAACTTAAGTTAGTAATGATGTTCATAACATCATTCGATTCATACATATAAAGCTATCTTATTCGAAGGTTTAAACTTGTAATCACTAGAACATAGTTTAGTTAATTCTAAACTTGTTCGCAAACAAAAGTTAATCCTTCTAACTTGACTTTTAAAATCAACTAAACACATGTTCTATATCTATATGATATGCTAACTTAATGATTTAAAACCTGGAAACACGAAAAACACCGTAAAACCGGATTTACGCCGTAGTAGTAACACCGCGGGCTGTTTTGGGTTAGTTAATTAAAAACTATGATAAACTTTGATTTAAAAGTTTTTATTCTGAGAAAATGATTTTTATTATGAACATGAAACTATATCCAAAAATTATGGTTAAACTCAAAGTGGAAGTATGTTTTCTAAAATGGTCATCTAGACGTCGTTCTTTCGACTGAAATGACTACCTTTACAAAAACGACTTGTAACTTATTTTTTCGACTATAAACCTATACTTTTTCTATTTAGATTCATAAAATAGAGTTCAATATGAAACCATAGCAATTTGATTCACTCAAAACAGATTTAAAATGAAGAAGTTATGGGTAAAACAAGATTGGATAATTTTTCTCATTTTAGCTACGTGAAAATTGGTAACAAATCTATTCCTACCATAACTTAATCAACTTGTATTGTATATTATGTAATCTTGAGATACCATAGACACGTATACAATGTTTCGACCTATCATGTCGACACATCTATATATATTTCGGAACAACCATAGACACTCTATATGTGAATGTTGGAGTTAGCTATACAGGGTTGAGGTTGATTCCAAAATATATATAGTTTGAGTTGTGATCAATACTGAGATACGTATACACTGGGTCGTGGATTGATTTAAGATAATATTTATCGATTTATTTCTGTACATCTAACTGTGGACAACTAGTTGTAGGTTACTAACGAGGACAGCTGACTTAATAAACTTAAAACATTAAAATATATTAAAAGTGTTGTAAATATATTTTGAACATACTTTGATATATATGTATATATTGTTATAGGTTCGTGAATCAACCAGTGGCCAAGTCTTACTTCCCGACGAAGTAAAAATCTGTGAAAGTGAGTTATAGTCGCACTTTTAAAATCTAATATTTTTGGGATGAGAATACATGCAGGTTTTATAAATGATTTACAAAATAGACACAAGTACGTGAAACTACATTCTATGGTTGAATTATTAAAATCGAATATGCCCCTTTTTATTAAGTCTGGTAATCTAAGAATTAGGGAACAGACACCCTAATTGACGCGAATCCTAAAGATAGATCTATTGGGCCTAACAAACCCCATCCAAAGTACCGGATGCTTTAGTACTTCGAAATTTATATCATATCCGAAGGGTGTCCCGGAATGATGGGGATATTCTTATATATGCATCTTGTTAATGTCGGTTACCAGGTGTTCACCATATGAATGATTTTTATCTCTATGTATGGGATGTGTATTGAAATATGAAATCTTGTGGTCTATTATTATGATTTGATATATATAGGTTAAACCTATAACTCACCAACATTTTTGTTGACGTTTTAAGCATGTTTATTCTCAGGTGATTATTAAGAGCTTCCGCTGTCGCATACTTAAATAAGGACGAGATTTGGAGTCCATGCTTGTATGATATTGTGTAAAAACTGCATTCAAGAAACTTATTTTGTTGTAACATATTTGTATTGTAAACCATTATGTAATGGTCGTGTGTAAACAGGATATTTTAGATTATCATTATTTGATAATCTACGTAAAGCTTTTTAAACCTTTATTGATGAAATAAAGGTTATGGTTTGTTTTAAAATGAATGCAATCTTTGAAAAACGTCTCATATAGAGGTCAAAACCTCGCAACGAAATCAATTAATATGGAACGTTTTTAATCAATAAGAACGGGACATTTCAGTTGGTATCCGAGCGTTGGTCTTAGAGAACCAGAATTTTGCATTAGTGTGTCTTATCGAGTTTGTTAGGATGCATTAGTGAGTCTGGACTTCGACCGTGTTTACTTGAAAAATGATTGCTTAACAAATTTTGTTGGAAACTATATATTTTTAACATGTGAATATTATGTGATATATTAATCTCTTAACGCGTTTGATATTATGTGATAGATGTCTACCTCTAGAACAAGTCCCATTGACTCACCTAATAATAATGAAGAGTCAAATGTAAATTGGAATGATTCGTGGACTGATTCACAAGTTCCCGAAGAGGAACCGGAAGAAGAGTCGGAACCAGAAGAAGAATCGGAACAGGAAGAAGAATCAGAACCGGATGAAGAAATAGAACCGGTGGGGGAAATAATAAAATGGTTAAGTAAAAGAAAATCCTCAACCAACCGACCAAGGTTAATTATGGTCAATGGTGTTTCCGCTAAGGAAGCAAAATATTGGGAGGATTACCAATTCTCCGATGAATCGGATTCTGACGAGAATTCCGATGATGTTATAGAAATTACCCCAACTGAATTTAAAAAGGCAAAAGAAAATAATAAGGGAAAGGGCATAAAAATAGAGAAATCTAATTCCAACCCCGATAAACTTTATATGTATCGTCAACCCCCGAAGTCCTTAAGTTGTAACAATGACCCGGGAACCTCTAAACCACCAGGTTTTTCTAAACCAATGTGGAAAATTACGGCTCGCATTAGGGGAACATCATATATCCCTAGAAACTTGACAAAACGAACCAAAACCGAAGAAGAAGAAACAAGCGAGTCGGAATAAGATAGTCATATATTGAATATTAAATTTTATATCTTTTAACATATTTTACAATATACATATAATAATAATAATAATTATGTATAAATGTCATATATTTGTATATAAATTCATTTTTAACTATTTTATATCTTAATTCACCTATTTAATTCTAATGTTTAAATTATATTTTATTAGTTCCAATTATTATATATATATATATATATATATATATATATATATATATATATATATATATATATATATATATATATATATATACACTTACATTTATTTATATAACTATATTTATTTACAAACAATTGTTCGTGAATCGTAGGGAATAGTCACAGGGTAAACTGATCCTAAGTAATAGTTCAAAAATTTTGAGACTCAACATTACAGACTTTGCTTATCGTGTCGGAATCATAATAAAATTAAGTTTAAATTTGGTCGAAAATTTCCGGGTCGTCACAGTACCTACCCGTTAAAGAAATTTCATCCCAAAATTTGATTGTGGTTGTCATGGTTAACAATACATATGTTTTCATGACGCATACGAGTTAGAAATTAGAGTTTTATCATCATTGATTAATATAGACAAAACGATTCGATTATGTGAAGCGTACAAGTGAAGCTGTCACAAAAGGTTGAGATAAAGATTTAACATTTGACGTAGTCACGGTGAATTTCCGGAATTTAAGGGATTAAAGAAAATCTTCAAAATCCGAAAGATTTGATTCTTCGGTGAATAAGGAAATGAAGATCTATATAATTAAATACGGTGATCTGCCTCGATTACTCTGTCTGATATTCCATTATAAATTAAGCTCTCCCGTTCTATTATTCTCACCATTCCTATACTTTCTTCCCTAATCCATACATCTAAAAATTGTAACAATGCTTAATCAAGTTCTGATCCTTGTTCTTTTTCTGACTATCGTATCTGTCTTTATTTTTTTCCAACTCCCACCGGAGGATTCTATTTACTTCTACTATTACCTTGGGGTTATAGTATTTCTAATTCTCTCGTGTCTTTATCTTGCTATACGTATGGATATACACGGTTATAATTTCTGTGTTTGTGATCGGCTTTATATTCCTTGTTATGTTTTTGGAGCTCCATGATCTTGTTTTCTCTTCCCGACTTCAATTCAAGCGAATAATGGTCCAGAACTCGTAGATGTAGAGCTTCGAATGATTATACCGTTCTAAGCAAGAAGGAACGTATGCTCACGATTTGATTGGTTAAATTATCAGAATCACTGAGAATGGTACTATCAAGAATATAATTTCTTGATGCGTTCAGAGATTAAGCAGAATGAAAGAGTTTTGTAACATGGCACATGATAATGGTATGATCTACTGTGAACCATCATCATGTTTCATTAGAAACTCAGCATGACCTACTGTAATATAATCACGTTGATCAAGTGTCATGATATTATACTAACTCATACTTCAATTCTCAACACTTCTCCACAATTCATTCATAATTTATACTTAGATTTTACAGGGGTTTCCAATATAATGGAATACAGAAAACACGAAGAGGTAGATAATTTCGAACAAGAATATTTATGAAAATATCTTCAGAAATATCGAAGATATTTATGATGATATTTTGGAATTTCTAAGTTCGAAGGTTGATGAAGAAAAATTTTTCGCAAGATTTTAACATGACTTCGGAGCAAGATTTTCTCTAAAGATTTCATCGGATCCAGAATTACCTGGATTCTTTGAATATAGGGTTTGGTCCTTGTATTTGTCCTTGGTCTCCTTCACGATTAGCTCAATCCGTTTTTCAGTACCAAATTTTCTATCGAGCATTCCCAACACTCCATTCTTTATCATCAACTCTTGGTCATTAAGACCATTTACTACATGCTGCTTCGTCAGCATTTTCAAAGTTACCAGATCTGGATCATTGGTTATCAAACCGAGGGGTTTCAAGAGAATTGTGTTTTTAGATGATTAAACACTGATGGTAATATGGTGAAATATAAAAGGTTCCTCAATAACAATAGAAGAGCACGCATATATATATCAAAATTATAATAAGGTTGTTTCGAGCGAAAAGTCGAAGTTGACTTGCTGGAGCTGTGACAAAATTTGCTACCTTGAAAAGGAATTGTAAAGTTATTTTGGGTAATAACGCCAAAAGAGCTAGCACAGATACGTGTTAAACGTTTACTCAGGTTCTGAATGTTTTCAGGTGCATAACTATGTGCATCAATCTTTTCTTTCGTAGATGAAATGCGATGGATTCATCCTCTCGATTGAGGTGTCTTCAAGAATCATGAAAGGTTTGAACGCAGATTGTAATCGTCAAGATACAAATGAGGTTTAAGATGAAATCAAGTGGCAAACTTGAAGAATTGTTTAGTTTCATATGTTGTAATCAATATTTTAATT